>NW_020956009.1:359647-386484 GCF_003031625.1 Empidonax traillii | reverse complement strand
CCTACCCCCCCACAGCACCCACCCGCGCTCCCACCACCCACCCGCTCCGCACATCACCCCAAACCACTCCCCACGCCCCCCTTCCCGGTCCCGCACTACAATTCCCGGGGATCCCCGCGCCAGCGCCGCCCCCGCCGCTCCCGCCTCTCCCCGCAGCACCATGGCCGCGGCCCCGGTGCCCGAGGGGGCTCCGGTGGAACCGCACGACAGGTAAGATCCCGCGTTCTTTTTTCCCCGGGATAATCCCTCCGGGACGGGACCGGCACCGCAACGCCCCGCAGCCGCCGGTTCCCCGTTCCCGCCGCGTCCGGGGCGTTGCGGTGCCGGTCCCGTCCCCCACGATGCCACTTCCGCGAGTGGGGCCTCCCCGAGCCCATCGCTCCCTTAAAACCCTTCGCCTTTCCCACCAGCCAGCCGTTTATCCACTATTTTTTCCCACCCCCACCTTACCCCTTGTTTATTTTCATCCCTCCCCTCTTTTTTTTCCTTCGCATTGTCACCTTTCTCCTTATTTCCCTTGGTTTATGGTTTTCCCCCTAATTTCCCAGCAGAGAAACCACAGCTCCCATTTTCCAAGCTTGCTGGTACATGCATCAGCTCCATCAAGCACGGGGAGCGGGACAACCTAAACTTTTACACCCAAAACCACCAGCCAGGGTGATTTTTGACACACACACACACACACACTCGTGTTTTCCCTCCGTTTTCCACCCCATTTTCCAGCTCCCCCTTTCCAGCTCAATCCTCAGGAGCTGAGGAGAGTGACTACTCCCAAACATCAAATGTCTGGGAATTGGATTTGGAGCATCACTGGGAGTGCTGGTGATATGGCAAAGCTTATAGGGATGGAGCATCCCTGCATCCCTGGTTGTAGGGTACCAACACCCCACCCCACCGACCGACTGACCCCAGAGTGAGTGCCAAACCATCCCACATATTCCAGGAGCTAAGTCAGCAGTGGGTGGCGGGGAGGATGAGGATGAGGATGAGGATGAGGATGAGGATGAGAGGAAGGAGGCTCCCTGAGTTGTGCCGACCGAGCGAGGGATGAGTAACCAGGTTGTGTAACGGAGCCCCTTCCACCGCGGCTCCCGCTCGGTATAAATAGCAGCGGATAATTGGGTTTGAAGAGGGAAATGTTTGTCCTTTTGTGGTGAGGGAGCAGAGGCCATAATGGAGCTGGAAGGCAGCGTGTGTGTGTGGAGCTGCTAGAATGAACCGTCTGGCTCTGGGTGGCTCTGGCTGGGGCAGAGGTTGGTACAAGGCTGAGTAAACCTGGAGTGACGTTCGATGGGTTTGTAGGATGTACCTGGATAGGGCACAGCACGGGCACGGCACGGCGGGACCACCAGGCGGTGTCTTGGTGCCCCTGGATCCCCACTGGCAGTGCGGTGGCAGCCAAGTTCCTCCATCCCCTGAGTGGGTTCCTCCATCCCTTGTGGGAGTCCCTCCATCCTCTGGGCAGGCTCCTCCATCCCACGGGCAGGTTTCTCCATCCGCTGGACTTGTTATTACATCCTTTGGATGGGTTCTTCCATCCCTTAGGTGGGTTTCTCCATCACATGGGCAGGTCCCTCCATCCCCTGGGATGGTTCCCTGGACAGGCAAGGCCCATCCAAGGGCTGACACACCCAGATCCAGCCCAACAAAGCCCAGCTCAGTGATGGAGGAAGCAGGTTTGGCCTCCACGCTCCTGCAGGTGCTGCTCGCAGGGGGGGGATCTGGGAGCAGGACCCTCTCCCAGGCATGGTGTGTCCACATCTCTTCCACCTATCCAGTGACAATATGCATGACCAAACCAGGAAAAGCCACATGCAATCCAGCTTCCATCTTTAAATCCTATGGGAAACCCATCACCGGGAGGGAAAGGGGGTCCTGGCCTTTGCGCCTGGTTTCCTCTTCCTCACAATTTTAAGTCCAGCTCCTGGAGACTGTGATTAGAGGAGGGATTTGTGCTTAAAAATCATCTAGAAGGGAAAAAAAGGGCCAAAACTCAGGACTTTTGGCCTGCGTGAGAGCTCAGCAACTGTGAAGGGACTTGGGAAGCAGAGGAGGTTTGCAGAGGAGCCAGGTGTGCCAGGAGGAAGGCTCTGTCACTGCTGAGGTTTGGAGCCAGTGTGGGCCATTCCTGTCCCACCTGGGAATCTGGCAGGGGTGTTGAGTGGGATGCTGGGAGAGTTGCTCCTCTCCCTCGGACATTTTAACAAAGGCAGGAAAAGTGGCAGCAGGAGTGTGCGATAAGGAACAATATCCCTGGGCGAGGGCTCCTCGCGCCGTGTCCCGCGTCCCTTTGCTTTTTTGCTTCTTTAATGAGAAGGAACAGAAATGGCTCCGGAAGAGGGTTTTATTTTTAAACTTCTGAGAGAGCTTTTACAGCAAGAGGAGAGTCCGGGCAGAGATCAGAGGTGGAAAAGTTCCTTTGATCATCGCTCATTTCCCTGATGTCGGGGCAGCAGCTGCGGCTCACGCTAGGGACAGGTTACCCCAAAACCCTCCTGTCCCTGTCCCCTGCCTCAGGACCAGCCCCTCATCCCTGATTCCCATCAAGTTTCTATCTTTTGGGGTGATGGTCTCCACTGCAGGTCCTGTTGGTGAGTAGGAGCAGGAGGCAGCTGGTGCCCCCCATGTTCAGGAGGGGTTTGCTGAGGACACCGGGATGCAGTGTGTGACCCCTGCCTCTGGAATAGACCTGGTGGCTCCAGAAGGTGGAGGAGGGGGAAAGGGTCTTCTTCCACTTCTGGCCCCACCTCCAGGTGTTGGTGCTAAGCAGGAGGGAGCACCCACCCTGGATTCCCTCAGCTTAGGGG
Source organism: Empidonax traillii (assembly GCF_003031625.1). NCBI lineage: Eukaryota > Metazoa > Chordata > Aves > Passeriformes > Tyrannidae > Empidonax > Empidonax traillii. The sequence goes on along the minus strand of NW_020956009.1, from coordinate 383,677 downwards.
CCGAGCTCCCATCTCGGGAGTCTGGGGTCTCACTCGGTGACCATGGAACATCACTGGGATGTTCTGTGTCCCTGCCAGAGCCCTCAAGGTGTCCTCTGCCACCTTCTTCCTTCCTCAGAAACCAGGAGCTGTGGGGTGGGGACTGCTCTGCCCCAGGGCTGGCTGGGACCCCCCTGCCGTGGTGCCCAACATCTCCCACCCTTGGCACACATCCTGCCCGTCAGCTCCTGCCTGGCTTCCCGCAGGATGCCTGGGCTCCCTGCCCTCCCTGGTGAGCCTGGCGCTGGCAGAGGAGCTGGCAAGCCCAGGGGGGGCAAGGGTCAGCTGGCAGGGGGTGCTGAGGGAGCGGATAGCCGGGCTCAGCAGCCAGCAGGACGTTATTCTTAGCCACCCGCGGCTCCGGGGTGTTGAGTTTCACCCACTTGTTTACTCCAGGGCTGAGGGGACAGTGAGGGGCAGCTCCTGGGGAGCTGAGTGACTGAGGGTAGGGAACTCACAGCCGGACCCCCACCGATGGGAGCTCAGGGAGGGGAGTGAGTTCTACACGGAAAATCCCGGCACAGCCAGCAGCCCCCCGGCCCTGAGCCCCAGCTGCTCCACCGGCTGCTGGCTGGGAACCCCCTCCATCCCTGCCCTGGGGCCATCCCCTCCTGCCCCCCCCCTGCAGACCCCTCCCCGCCAGCATCAGGAGCCCACTGGGGACTCACCAGTGCCCGTGGATGTGGATGTCCCTTACCAGGTGCCCTCCCTGCTGAGCCCCCTCATGCAGGGCGGTGGGACACCCCCGGTGCTGGGGAGCAGAGGCACCGGGGGCCGGTGTTTATTGCGTGTGCCGGGGGCGGTGAGGGGAGGTGTCACTTCACCCCCGACCCCCCCGCTTTTTTTTTTTTTTTTTTTAATCAAGCCAGTGCTATTAATATCAGGTAATGAACGTAATCTGGAGGTTAAGCTATCCTCTTATGCTGCTGACCGCCGCGCAGCTCCCACACGCAGACACTCCCCCGGCTCTGCTCGCTTCTCCTGCCTCCATCTTCCAGCCCCCCCGGATCTGCCAGGGGTCTGTGTCGACCCGGCCCCTCGGGACCCCGCAGTCCCCGTGCAGGGGGGGACGCTCCGTGCATGGCTCCGAGCCCCGAGGCTCACCCGGCTGCCTTCCCGCCCTGGTAGTGCCAGAGGTTGGGGACAGGAGCCGAGGTGCAGGCAGGGACAGGGGGTGACACCCTCTGTCCAGGACCACCCCCAGCTCGGCGGCAGGGGGAGATGAGCAGCCCCCCAGCCTTCTCCAGCGTCCGCATCTCGGGCTGCTGGGCCCTCGGGCCGGATGGCGGGTGAGTTTTGCCTCATTTTTGAGTGGGATTTACTGTTTTTCACCTGTTTGTTTGCTGGAACGAACCCTCGGTAGCCCCAGTCCTGGTCCCCCAGCTCCAATTCCTGTCTTCTAGACAGCTGAGGGCTATGAGAGCACAGGCAGCAGCCTGGAAAAGATCAGCCTCCCATGGGACACGGCTGCGGCCAGCCTGGCGCCTCGGCAGGCTCAGGGGGCTGCTGGGGGGTCCCGAGGGCTGGGAGCTCGGTCGGTGGGTTGTTTACGGGGTGCAGAGCCCAGGACACGCTTTCCTGTCCACTGCCAAGTTCAGGTTTGGGGCTGTGCCATCTTTCCTTGCTGCTGTGGGCGCTGCTGGGACCTGCTGCCTTTCTCGACCCGGCCCAGCACGGATCCAGGGTGGTCAGGGGGCTGTGAAGGCAGCAGAATGCAGAGCCTGAGCACAGGGCACAGGGCTGGGGATGGGAGCGCAGTGGGGAAGGAGAGGGATGGCCCTCGCACCTCAGTAAATCCATGCTTGGACTAAGCAGGAACAGAATGCTTCCTTCATTAGCGCTGGCACAGCAGCAGGGCTGGGGAGCCCTTGTGGGGAGCAGACACCCACACCCCCTCGAGGAGGCTCCATCGAGGATGCACCAGCTGCAGGGAAGGCAAAGCATCCCCAAAAGCTGGGGACGGGTAGGCTTGGCAGGAAAGGGGTTACCAAGCCAAGGTGTTTCCTTTCCTGGCTGTGGCACTGAGCTGCTGAACCCCAGCAGTCCACAGCCCTAAGGAGGGTCCATGCGGGACAAGGAATGGCATGGACTCCAGCAAAACAGAGTCCCATTCTCTCAGGGCTCTGCATATCAGGACACTGCAGGGTCTTTATCACTGCTTCAGGGAATTTTTAAAGAGGGATAGGGAAGAATGGCCAGTGAGGATGGCTTGGATCAGCCATCCCTTTGGAGCTGGGAAGAGCCCCTTTCTGGCAAAGGCAGACATGGAAAACATCTACAAATCTTGAAGTGTAACATTAGGAGAAAAGACGTGACCTTTGGGGAGCTCTGGGACAGCCCTGCAGACCGCCCCATGGCCCTCCTTCTCCCACATAAATCATGGGAAACGGGGATTTGAGAGGTGTAGAATATCTGCCTCCTATACAGGCACCAGCAGTATAGATGATATCGATAGAAATGTGTAGAATTTTGGTGAAAGCCCAGAAATATTTGAAGGAGATGAGGCAAAGCACCGACTTTTGGAACAGGAGTCAAGTGCTGCATCCCAGAGCAGCCCCAGGTGTGTGTAGGGGGAGGATGGCTCTGCTCCTCTCCCAGGGGTGCACGTCCCTGCATCCCACAGGAATGTCCCCTCTGTGCCAACACCCTGGGTGTGCTGTGGGTACGCAGGAGAGCGGAGGGGAGGGGTGACACTTGGGAAAGCAGGATGGAACTGTGGCCATTGCCAGTAATTCTGGGCACTGCCAGAGCCATCCAGGCCCAAACCTCCCCGTCCCTGCCAGGAGCTGGATGATGTGGATACTGGTCAGAGGCACTGGTAGCAGAGTCAGCCTTGCTCTGAAAAACAGAGCTTTGCCCAGCTCGGAGTCACTTTGGGAATGATGGCCTAGGTGAGGATCTGCGAGCTGGCACAGCAGAGCTTGGCACTGTGTGGCACCAGGGAGCAGAGCATCCCGACAGGCTCGCCTGCCACATGGAGACCGGCACGCATTCCCAGAGGAAAAGCAGCCGAGCAGCCCGCGGCACAGCGCCAGTGGCAGGGCTCTGGAGTAACCACGGTCCCAGGAGAGGGACTGGGATGCGGATGAAAGGAGCCGCTTTATTTTTCTGGTAAACAACTGTGGGTTTGTCATCTCTGCTTTTATCAAGCCAAAATGACTTTGTTCGTGCACCGGCAGCAGCCCCACCCTGGGAATAGCACCAGTGGGAGGGGAGACCCATCTATCCCATCGGAGTTTGCTGCTCCTGGTGGACAGAACCATTTTGATGGATACCCCAGAAGGTTTCCTGATGGGTCTGACTTCCTGAGGTTGCTTTTGAAAAGTGATAGTTGGGGTACTTGTGGCTCCTGGTTGAGCCGGAACCCACTTGGAGCTGGCTGTGTGTGCCGATGGGCTCTGGCAAGGGATGGGGTGTTGACGGCTTGAGGCTCTCGTGGGTGCACACCTTCAGGTGGGCATTGGTGGGAGAGGTCCTGGTGCAGGGACAGGAGCTGCAACCCGCCTTTTGTTAGCAGGAGTTCAGCAAAGTCAAGCAAATCCCTGTCTCCTTGCCCACTCCGCAGGGATGTGCCGGTGCAGGAGGTAGGGATGGTTTCCTGGGGGGATCCTGCCGTGCCCAGGGGGTTTGCCAGGGCCGTCTCCACTCTGCCTGGGAGGTTTGCTGTGTGACTTCACGCACAGATGGCCGGTCTGAAATTTTGATCTTTATCTAAAATTGTTCTAAAAGGGGCTCAGGGGGTGAAGGGAATTAACCTTCATACCGAAACAGCTTAAAATCAACCCAAAATCTGTAAAGCCCTGCAGTTTAAGCCCTTTCAAAAGCAAACCATAACAGAGTGGCAGCAATGCCCCCCTGGCTCGGCTGGGCTGTACCAAATAGTGCTGATTTGGAGCCATTGGTGCCCAGATCTCTTGGTTTCCCTTCCAGCCCAGTCGTGGCTGGGGAAAAGAGCAGTCCAAGCAGGGAGGAACCCTTTGCACCTTCTCCCAGCGGGCAGACATCCCTCTGAGGTGGTGGAGCACGAGCAGGGAGGAGAGGGCACTGGTATAAATAATCCTCCCCGTGCCCACGCTGGCTGGGCAGTGGCTGTAGCTTATCTCCTGGCCAGAGGCCACTTATCATTTCCCAGCCACTGCTCTCCCGCTGCCAAGCTGGAAAGGGCTCCGGAGGGTGTGTTGTTCCTCTCCCTCCCCGGGGCTGCGGTGGGAGGGGAGATAAGGGAGAGGCGTTCAGCTGCTCCAGGGCTCTGGGTGAGCTCGGAGCTCGCCCAGCTCCCGAGGCAAAGCTGATGCCAACATCTTGGCAGTCCCACTGCCTGGCTCTGCCCAGCTCACAGGCTGGGCCCCAGGGGCTTCAGGACAAAGGAGTGGGAGAACTAGAGTTTGAGTGGGAGTGCAGTGCTCAGAGTGGGAAGAGAAATGGAACTGGGGGAGAGGATGAGGACAGTTTATCTGTAGCCTGTGTATTTGACTTCTATCCCCAAGAAAGGTCCCTTGGCATATCAGGAGGGGTTGTTGCCCCCTGTAACACACAGCTCTGTGCTTTGAGAGCTCACTGTGGGGTTTAGTTCACACAGACCTTCTACAAGCAGGAGGACTTTAAGGAGGGACTTTTGCGTTGCGCCTGTTCCAGGTCAAAGCTGCTCATGTGTAAGAATCCCTCTGTGCTGACCGTGGCCTGGGATCACAGAGGTGTGGGTGCTGGTAGTGCTGCAGCAGGGCTGTGGCTGCCCTCTCCCCCTCTTCCATTGCATCCCTCATCCATATGGCGTGGGATCCCCTCGGGACCCCGCTCCCACACGCCGGGAACGAGTGTCCTTCCCCGCTCCCGGTAACTGCGCTGCCTCCTCTCGCCGTCCCCAGTAACAGCAGTGCTGAATCCCTGGACCGCCTGTATCCCACGGTGGGCTCCACCAAGCCCCCCCGGAAGCGAACCACCAGCCAGTGCAAGTCTGAGCCCCCCCTGCTGCGCACCAGCAAGAGGACCATCTACACGGCGGGCCGGCCGCCGTGGTACAATGAGCACGGGACGCAGTCCAAGGAGGCCTTCGTCATAGGTAGGACACCTCCACACTGCCCAGGCAGTCTCCAGGAGATACTGGGGAGATTCCTGCTGCATCACCGCCTTGGAAATTTGGGGTTGGCTCCAGCCCGAACAGGAGCAGGGAGAGTTCCATGGTTAGTCCAACACTGACTGGGTGTGCTGAAACCAGGAGTCTGCAGAGGGGCTGTGGATTGTAGCAGACCAGAGTCTTTGTTGTTCCCTCAGCTCCTGTTGCCTGGGCTGTCACGAGTTCCCAGGGATTTAGTCTGGGCTGGTTCCCGTGCCAGCTCTCACCGTATTACACAACTATCTAGTGAAGGGTTTCCCAGCCTTTGCTGGGCATGTTGCTGGCAGTTCCAGAACATGCCACTTGACTTTTTAAGGATAATCTCTTGGGGGGCCTACGATTTCCCTCTTTGAAGGTTTCTCCAGCTTACTGCAACAGTGCAGGACCTGGGCTCCAGCCCTGGGTGGATGACTCCATTCCCTTTTCCCTGGCAGGCCTGGGAGGAGGCAGCGCCTCTGGGAAGACCACGGTGGCCACCATGATCATTGAGGCTCTTGATGTCCCGTGGGTGGTTCTGCTGTCCATGGACTCCTTCTACAAGGTGAGGCTGCTCATGGCCCTGGCCAGGCTCTTGAGGCTGCCGTGGCCCTTGGCATAACCCTCGGGTGGTGGGGCACTGGCACAGGTTGCCCAGAGAAACTGTGGCTGCCCAATCCCTGGAAGTGTTCAAGGGAAGAGGTGACTGGGCAGGGAACTGCACAGCCACGTGCCCCAAGCTCTGCTCTGTGGCAGGTGCTGACCAAGCAGCAGCAGGAGCAGGCAGCCAGCAACGACTTCAACTTTGACCACCCTGACGCCTTTGACTTTGACCTCATCATCGCCACCCTCAAGAAGCTGAAGCAAGGCAAGAGTGTCAAGATCCCCATCTACGACTTCACCACCCACAGCCGGAAGAAGGAATGGGTATGGGACACTGAGGGGGGTGGGACGACGTGGGGGGACGGCCAAGGCAGGGGGGAGGGAGCCAGCTGGACCCCTCCAGCCCCTGCCCTTTGCACTGAGATTTGCGCTGTCGCCCTCTGCTCTGGGCCTGGCTCAGGATGCATTTTTGGGTGAGCTGTTGCGGTCACTCACAACCCAGAGAGGTTCCCTGGGACGAGGCATCTCTGAACAGATGTTCTGGGCTTGACCACATCCATTTGGACTCCACAGAAAACCCTGTACGGCGCCAATGTGATTATCTTTGAAGGCATCATGGCATTCGCAGACAAGGAGCTGCTGAAGGTGAGGAGGGGTTTCTAAGCAGTTCTGGCAGGAGGTGGTGGGAGGATACTCTCTCCTGAGGTCCAGCAACAGGGAGGTGACCTCACCTTCCAGGTTACACCAGCTGCTGCAGCACTTCCCTGTGCAGGAGAAACAGCAGCAGGGGAAGAGCTCTGGCAGAGGTCAAACGTTTCAGCGAATACCTCGATCTCAGCCGTTTGTGCCCAGGAACCAGGAGCTGTGCTGAGTGGTGACCTGGTTCCTGGCAGTGCTGGTGCATAAATACAACTAGAAATAGCTCACCTCCACACTGCTGCAGCTTGCATAGCCAGGGGCAAAGTCTGCTGAACTTCTAGTGCACAAACCTAGTGTCGCTAGCACCGACTCATCCAGCAGTTTAGGCTTTCTTGGGAATTATTTGGACGCATCACAGAATCACAGAATGGTTTAGGTTGGAAGGAACCTTAAAGGAACATCCAGTTCCACCCCCCTGCCATAGGCAGAGACACCTTTCACCAGGTTGCTCCAGGCCCCATCCAACCTGGCCTTGAACACTTACAAGCATGAGGCAGTGACAGCTTCTCTGGGCAACCTGTGTCAGCATCTCATCACCCTCACAGAGAAGAATTTCCTCCTAATCTCTAATCTAACCCTGCCTTCTGTCAGTTTGAAGCCATTCCCCCTTGTCCTGTCACTCTGGGCCCTTGTCCAAAGTTCCTCTTCAGCTCTCTTGAAGCCTCTTTAGGCACTGGAAAGATTTCTAAGGTCTCCTCAGAGCCTTCTCTTCTCCAGACTGAACAGCCCCAGCTCTCAGCTTGTCTCCATAGCAGAGGTGCTCCAGCCCTCAGGGCATCTTCACAGCCCTGACAAATGCTCCATCAGGCAGTGAGCCATGCACACACTTTGCCAAGCTCTGTCTAAAAAGTTCCCTCCCCTGCCAAGCAAGCACTTGGGTTGCACTTTCCTGGAGCAAGGATGACCTCCAGTGGACAGCTGAGTCAATCCCCCAGGAGACTTTCCTCAGCATCCCTGCTCCTGGCTCTTGCAGTTAAGGGCGGATTCATGAGCTGCCCAGCTGTGCTGGGCTCCTTTCCAGTATTAATTCCCTGCCTATAGAAGGGGCATGGAATGAGATGATCTTTAAGGTTCCTTTTTACCTGAACCACCCCAGGATTCTATGATTAAGGAGCCAGCGCTCCTGGGTGGACCCTGTTGGTCGGTGTTGTGGGCAGTAACTCCTTTTGTCTCCTTGCTCCTAAATAACATCCAGCTGGTTGGTAGTGGGGACAGGGTTTGGAGCAGGACAGGTCTCAGAGGGCACAAGAATAACAGGCAGGTGGCAACGGGACTCACTGCAGCACCAGGCAGGTTCCAAGGAAAAGCTCCTCCAACGCTGGAGCAGAGCAGAGCCAGGAGGTGTGCTGAGCACGGTAGGAAGGTGGGTTGTCACACACCTGACCCGGTGTGGTTTGTTCCCTCCCTTCCCACTTCAGCTCCTGGATCTGAAGATCTTTGTGGACACGGACTCAGACATCCGCCTGGTGCGCCGGCTGCGCAGGGACATCAGCGAGCGCGGCCGGGACATCGAGGGTGTCATCAAACAGTACAACAAGTTTGTCAAGCCCGCCTTCGACCAGTACATCCAGCCCACCATGCGCCTCGCGGACATCGTCGTCCCCCGAGGTGCCTGCCCAGGGCTGGCCTGAAGGGCAGTCCCTCAGAGACCCCGTCCCTCTGCCCTCAGCTCTGCCCTGGCCAGTCCCCCTCCCTCCAGCTGGCAGGGACAGGGTGGCTGTCCCATGCCAAAGCAAAGGTCCCTCCAGCCGAGTGTCTCCAAGCACTGGCCCAGTGCAGGTTCCATGGGGAAAGTCTGTGCTTTTCCCCTCAACCACCTCCTGCCCTGCCACGTCCTGGCAGCTCAGTGATTGAAGAGCTGGAGGTGACTTGCACGTATCTGGTAACAGATTATTGAATAAGGGTTTAATAAAAGCAGGAATGTCTCCTGCTTTGGTAGGAAAGGGCTCTTTGGGGAAGCAGGGGTACTGTGTGGTTTCGAGCACAGTGGGGAATTTGAGGAAGAAACATGGAAGAAAAACTGGTCCTGACCAGGGTGACTCTTTTCTCTGGCATTAAGTGACAGGACAAAAGGAAAGGGCCTCAAGTTGGAGCAGAGGAGGTTCAGATTGGGTATCAGGGAAAATCTTGTCCCCAAAAGGGCTGTCAAGCCCTGGCACAGGCTTCCCAGGTTAGTGGTGGAGTCACCATCCCTGGAGGGATTTAAAAGATGTGTAGATGTGGCACTTGGGGACATAGCTTAGTGGCTGGCTTGGCAGTGCTGGGGGAGTGATTGGACTCAGTGATCTCTGAGAGCTTTTCCAACCTTCACAATTCTGTGATTCTGTAATTCTTCTGCTTTTGGTTCACTCCAGGGAGTGGAAACACCGTGGCCATCGACCTGATTGTTCAGCACGTCCACAGCCAGCTGGAAGAGGTAAGAGCTGCCGGGGGGAGAGGGAGGTTCACAGCCTTGCCTGGCGGTGGTGGCGTTGCAGGGAGCTGTGCTCTGGGTGCCCGGGTGGGAATGGCCTGTCTTCCTTTGTGCTCCAGGTGTGGGAGTCCCTGTGAGCTCCTCCCAACCCTCTCCCTCACTCCAGATTCCTTCCCTACCTGGGAGAGCATATCATCAGGGGACAAATCAACCATCCTTCTGTGATCCAAGGGATGTTCCCCCTTGCCTGCAGCCCTCCTGGGGCAGCATCGCCCCAAACACTCCACTGCTTCAGCTCTTGGGCTTCTCCTCTTTCCCCCACCATGCAGACACTGCTGCACAGTCTTTCCAGTCAGGAGCCCACTTTTCCACGTCTGTGTTGAGTGCAGGCCCTGGGTTTCAAAACCCAAAGTCTCATCAGTGTTTGAGCCCTGATCCAGGCACATGCTCCATCACTTCCCCACCACGGCTTTAACAAGTCTTCTGCTGTGTGTCCTGGGCCAGTCCTGACTGGTGGTTTGTGACCCTGTGATCAGCTGATGCCGTTGTGTGTTGCTGTCCCCGAGCAGCACAGCCTCCTCCCTCCCCACAGTTGTAGCTTCAGTGATGTTTCAGTTGTGGAGATGCTCAGAGCGATGTCCAGGGAGGTGGAAGAAGTGTGACCTGGAGGTGGGGGCACCTGAAAGTGAAGGGCTTGATTCCTTCAAGTCTTTTGGAGCTCCCAGGTGACAGGAGCTGCTCATCCCTGGGATGGGAACTGGCACCCCACAGCATCCTGCTTCCCCTGCCTGCTCAGGAGGGACCACTCTTGGGCAAATGTGTCTTGGCAGGTTCCCCCTCCCAGAGCACCTGATTGCCTGGATTCCCAGCACTAAGCTCTGGGTGGTTGGGAATGTGGTTTCTAAACCCTCAGGCACAGGAGGAAGGATCAGAGCCGTGGCATTGGTGCTGGCACCAGGCTGAGGAGGACACCCAGCTGTGGGGCACAGAGCAGGGGAGGGGAATGTCTGTTTTCCCCCAGCCCCTGAGATCCAGCCAGGGAATATTGTGGCACACCCAGCAGCTCCCATGGGTGCCAGTGCCAGCCAGGCAAGGGGTTGCCTTGGGGGAGGCTTTCGTAGACCTGGGGAGGGGAAGAAGGGTGAAAGGTTACATGGGAATGCAGGAAAATATTCCTATTTTTCCTTTTTTTTTGTCTTGAAACGACCCTGGTGTTGACAATGCTTAATACCGGTTGCATTGTGTCTTTGTGTTGCTGCCGCAGCGTGAACTCAGTGTCAGGTAAGAGCCCTCACTCTGTCCTGTCTGTGCAGCCGAGGCATTTCCAATGCCAGGCACTGCTTGGCCTCACCCTGACCTGCAGCGGGACTGGCAGCTCATGTAGTGCACGGCCCTGTCACGCTCCGAGGTGACAAAAGGCCGCCTTTGTCCTTGGCTTTGGGCTGGCAGGGACGGGGCTGCTCCCCAGGGATGTACCACCAGCTGGAGAGCAGACCCCTGGAGCTGGGGCAGGGCCAGGTTTGGAGCTGGGGACCCCCAGTCTCTGTGAGAGGGGAGGCTTTGCGCTCTGAGTTTGTCTTTTATTTCTCTTCGTCCTCTAAACTGAACGGTTTTCAGGGCAACTCTCCATCCCCGATGATTAAAGATCATTAAAAGTAAATCATTAAATTAGCCAAAGCATCTTAAAAATTTTAAAAAAATTTGTTGGAGAGTGACATATTTCTTGGACAGATAGTGAAAGGACAAGGGGGAACAGTTGTAAGCTAAAGGAAGAGGGACTTGGATATTAGGAAGAAATTCTTCCCTGTGAGGGTGGTGAGGCCCTGGCACAGGTTGCCCAGAGAAGCTTTGGATGCCCCATCCCTGGAAGTGTCCAAGGCCAGGTTGAACAGGGCTTGGAGCAACCTGGGCTAGTGGAAGGTCTGGGGGTTGGAATGAGGTTCCTTCCAACCCAAACCATTCTATGATCTTGAGGGTGGTGGGAGCCCTGGACCCCTCACCACACACGAGTGCTGTGCCTGATGGCACCCAAAGGAGCGTAGAAGCTTCACGTGGCCAGAGGTACCCCCTTTCCCACTGCATCCAGAGGCTGCACAGCCACTTCTGGAGGACTGAGAAGACCCTACTGCCCAGCTCCAGCAGGATTGCTGATTTCTAGGTATCTGCAGGTAGATGTTATAACGTATATGTTGATTTACTTAACCTCTTCAGCATGTGCCTCCAGATGGGACTTTGGCTCTCTTGCTTCCATTAAGGCTTTCAGGTATTTCTATAGGAAGCAGAGGGAATGCATTATTGCAAATGGATTTCCATTTAGATCTTCATCATTGTATGGAGATGCTCAACTCAAGTAGCCCTAAAATTTACCTTTGGCATACAATAGGCTTTTAAAATACCTGAGATGAACAGGGAAGAGGCCCTGCCTTACTTATTTCTGCTTCAACCAGTCATTTCTAGACTAGGGCAAGTGGATGTTTTATTTTATGTCTCTTTGGTTGTGTAACACCCTGGGGCCTGACATTTCCATACAGACATCTAAGCTTCCCTCTGTGTCTGGAGGTCCAGGTGGGAAGATGCTGTTTAGTATGGAGAGAAATCTGTTACTTTAAAATATGGCAGGAATAACATTAGCAAAGACACTAATGTATGTGTGTATGGGTGTATATGTGTGTGTGTATATATATACACACATATAAAATTATATGTATATATAAATAAAATTTTTATATATGTATACACACATACACACATAAAATTTCCCTTCTCTCCAGGGATTCTCCCCTTTAATCAAAGGGGCACTCAGTACAGGTGATCTTAAAAATCAGGTATTTAATGTATCCATAAAGTATTAGTAGTTTTACGATGGCAAGTTTGGAAAGGTAACCCTGTCCTCCAGAAACACCTCTGTGATCATGACAGCCACAGCCAGTTTTATGTTCTGTCTAAGGCTTGTGGTTTCCATTTATGCCTTTGACATAAAATCTGGAAAAAAATTCCTGCAAAAGCCCAAATCTGTTCCTCTGCTGGAGCCCTAGTGCTTTCCTGCCACTGCTGTTTCCCCCAGCCCCTCTGTGGCTCTGCAAGAGGAACCAGGTGGATGGAGAGACACAGCGAGGGGGATGTGCCTGGCAAATATGGGCTTTTCATCACAAACAATTCCCCATCCTCTTGTCTGGAATGGCTTCTTCTAAATGTCACGGCTGTTGTTCTGATGTCACCACTGTTTGCTGGCGGTGGGGACACAGGGAGGGCTTTGTGCTGGCAGGATAAAACCTGGATGCTCAGATCTGGCCCCAGTCCGAGGTGCTTCTGGAGGCTGTGCTCCAGGGCTGCCTTTTCTGACCGAGGGGCTGGCTGGGAGAGGCAGGGAGCGCCCTTCCCTGATCAGATGGGTGAATTCTGGGGAGTTTAAAGGAAATGGTGCCTTCCTTGGACCTGCAAGGTGTGTTTTCATCCTGTAACCAACCACTGGCTGCTGAGGAGCTTCACTGCCTTCCCAGTTATTCCCCCAGAGAACAGATCAGACCTCAGCATCCTTGCTGCTGGGATATTTCTTGTCCAGCTTCCCCTGTGGAACTGTGCGTGTGCTGGAGATGTAATTCCATACCAGCACTCCCATTCTATCCGTGCCCAGGTGGGTGTTTCTGCTGCAGCCTGGTAGCAGGAGTTGGAGCAGCCAGCCCGTGCCCACCAAGGCACAGGGCTCCCAGACCAGCCTGCTCTCCATCCCTCCTGCCACACTCTCAGCCCTGTTCCCAGATCCAGCGCTCTTTCCAGCCGATTCCCCTCGCCAATCAATATTCCCCACCCCCAAGGTCCCGATCAGCTTGGCGTGCCCTTTGCCAATTGTGTCTTTAAATATCAACCCGTGGCGCAGTTTAATAGCCCTTGTTTGAAATGTCAGCCCTGAAAGGCAGCCGTGTACGTGTTTGAAATGCCTTGACTGCATCAGCTCCTTTGTAGCTGGATGTCTCTTGTCTGCTTCCTGCTCGATAGCATGTTCCACAAAGAGCTGAGGATGTTCCCTGAAGCCTTCCTGGGAGATGGTCACCCCTTTCTCTCTCTCTTTCTTTCTTCATCTTTCCGTTTTCTGTTTTGTTTTTTTTTTTTTCCCCTTTAAAGCTTTTGTTCTGAGGGGGAAAAAATGTTTCCAAAATAAGACGTTTTTCTTGACGTGCTGGATGTTTTGTCACAGTCCTGCCTGGCAGGGAGGGACAGGAGGCATCAACGCTCCCTCCTTCCCTCCTTGGATGGGCAGGGGGTGGCACAACAGTGGTGGGGTGGCTGCCAGCCCTTCTCCAGGTATGGTGAGCCCAGGGCAGGTCCAGGTGAGCCCAGGGGAAAGAAAGTCTTCTCAGCAGGCAGTGATGTTCAGTTCAGAGATGGGTTTCTCCCCATGTTCCCGGTGCTTTTGGCTTTCCAGGCTCTCCAAGGCTTGGTCATCTCTTCAGCATGCAGGAGGGGGGACACCCCTGTGAGCACACAAGCAGTTTGCCTGGGAGCAGGCAGGTTGGATGAAGGTTTTGCAGGTTGGGCAGAGGTTTTTGGTTTTGAGGGCCTGCACTTGCTGTGGGATTGCAGCAGAGCCCTGGGTGAGGGCTGGGCAAGAGCCCTGGAAATGTTCAAGGCCAGGCTGGATAGGTCTTGGAGCAGCATGGTCTAATGGACCTGCCCATGGCAAGGAGGGTGGAACAAGATTATCTTCAGGGTCCCTCCCAAACTATTCTAGGATTCTATGGTACTGTGTCCCTCTGGGCTCCAAGAGCCTCTGTTGCAGTGTGGTATTACCCAGGACAGAAGTGGGACATTGTCCTACCATGTCTCTGGAGCAGTGGAGCCAGTGCCATGGAGAGCAGCGATGACATGACTTGATCACCAAGGGAGGAACTCTGGTGCTGCACCGTGATGGCTTGGGCACCAGGCAGGTCCAAGAGCCGATGATCAATTAGGGGATTTTTTTCCCCCTTTGACTAATGACAGTGCTTTCTCCTCTGTTTCATGTCCTGTTTGTCCCTCTCCCCTTAAACTCTCGTGCCTCCTGTCTTGTCTCCCCTGAACATCCCTCCCACCGGGTGACCAGAGGAAGCTCCGCTGGGATATGTGAGGAGACAAACGCTTATGGCAGTGTTTTGGTTGTGACACTAATGGTGGGGAGTGGGCAAGGGCTGTGCAGGGTGAGCCGCCTCACTAACCCAGGCTGGGGGTCTTGGGCAGACAGCTCGTGGGGTCCTGCTTTGCTGGGGCTGTGTGGACCAAACAGGGGTGGGGGCACTTGAGAGAGCAGCTTTATCCCAAAAACGGAACCTGTTCACCCCAAAAGTACTGTAGGAACCCCCACAGCACTGAGTGACTTTCAAGCAGAGTGGCATCCAGACCTCCCTGTCCCTGCACTGCGTGGGTGTCACAGGAAGGTGCAGAAAACTCGGTGACAGAATGCTGACAGCATTTCCTGGGGGCCTGTTGACAGCTCAGAGTTCAGGGGCGGTGTTCCCACCACTCACGGAGCTTGGAGCACTCACTGGTATCTGTGGCAGGGAGCAGGAGCCAGGCTCACACCAGGGCAGGAAAAGGGCTGCCCATGGCACTGGCATGGCAGGATGCTGTGACATAGACCTGGCAGTGATGGAGGGGAGAGGTGCCAGTGGCAAACTCATTCCTGTGTCTCTGGGTGGGCTCTGGTGGATGGAAGATGAGCCCAACAGCTCCTCTGGTTTGGGCAGCAGCAGTTTGTCACCTAGGCAAACCCAGCAGGGGCCATGAGCAGATGTGTGGCTCTGTGTTGGGGATGCCCTCTCTGCCCCCCCTAAAGCAGGCAAAGAGGCAGCCCCCGTGCAGGCACCATCTGCCCAAAGCAGGGTTCATGCCCTCACCCACCGCGTGGGCACCCTGGGGGAAGGGAGGGGTTTAGGCAGGACTTTACCCCCAGGGTCTGTTCCCAGGGCAGGTCTGGCAGGAGGAGGGAAGGGAGGGCTGTGGGGGCAGAGCTGTGGGTGCTGCTGGCAGCACAGCCCTGGCACGGGAGCGGCTCTGACAGCAGCTAATCCGCGGGGCAGCCACTAACAGGGTGAGCTCGCTTCACTGACAGCAGGCCCGGGGCCTTGAGGGCTGCTTGTCCCAAACCAGCGATGGGCTCTGCAGGCGGGGGGTGAGCCCACGATGGGACCACGACCCATCCACGCTCCCCACAGGGCTGCCAGCTGTCCTGGCTCTCCAGAGCGTTCCCTGCATGGGGGCCCTTGGCTGCTGCACAGGACTGGAGCTGGCAAAAGCAAGAAGGAGCCCTTAAGTACCCGCGGGCCTCGGGAATGTCTCGTTTGGTGTTGGTTGGCTAAGACCAAGAGATGGCTATGTGGATGGAGACCTCAAGTGGCCTAGCTCTGCCCTCCTCCATGCCTGCCCATCTTCTCTGTCCTCCTCTCTGCTTGCGTGCCTCTGTGTGCCTGTGTGCCATTAATCCAGGTTTCTGCTTGATTTGAAATCTTAATCATGCGGTGCTTTCGTTTGCTCTCTTCTCCACCTCCCCAACATCTCTCTGGCTGGGATGCAGCCGCTGGCACGTGTGTGATCTGACGTCTGGCTTTCGGACCCCAGCCCTCCTCCCAGACAGAGTTGCTTGTCCATCCTGCCCAGCCTTGTGGAAGCCAAATGTGTCCTTCCTCTCATTACTGCTGCTCTCACAGGGAGAGGTGACTAATGGGGCTCCATTGTGCACTTCCCCAGGAATGGTGTTCCCTTGATCTAAGAATAGCTCCCAGCCCTATTTTTTATGTGGAATGAGTCACACAGAGCCATTCCTGTCCAGCCATAAAGCCTTGAAACTGTTCCCAATTTGGAATGGTCCAGGTGCTCTCTGAAATGGTCACATTCCAGCCATGTGCCAGTGCTGCCAGCCTGGCTGCTTGTCCCATTTCTGGTGATATCTGGCTCTTGTAGGACAGAGACAATCACAGCAGCCCCTCTTCACCCCATGAGTCCAGGATCCATCACCAAATAAGACTCCAGAGCAGCAAAAGGTTTTGAGGTTATTTTCCACTTTCTTCCCAACCAGTGAAAACCAAGACAGGCCAATCACCTTCAGAGAAGCTGTGGCTGCCCCATATCTGGAAGTGTTCAAGGCCAGGTTGCATAGGGCTTGGAGCAACCTGTTCTAGTGGAAAGTGTCCCTGCCCAGGGCCGGGGGCTGGAACAATATGGTCTTTAAAGTCCCTTCCAACCCAAACCGTTCTGTGAACTGTGGGTCAGCTGCCCAGCAGGTCCTTGGGCGGTGAGGTGCCACTAACTCCAGTGCCCCCCATTCATGGGAGCAGGTCCCTTTGCCATGGCAGGGGAGCAGGCAGGGCTGGCTGCTGGCTCGGCTCAGCTGGATGGGCTCGGTGTGCGTTTGCAGTGTGCGAATGACATCTGGGAGGATGGCTCCGGCCGCGTGCTGTGCTCCTGCCTTCGGGCAGCCTTCCCCAGACCTTCTGACCGTGTGTTTGGTTTTCAGGGCCGCCCTGGCCTCTGCCCACCAGTGCCACCCCCTTCCTCAGACCCTCAGTGTGCTGAAGAGCACCCCTCAGGTGAGGGGCATGCACACCATCATCAGGTAAAGCCCCTGCCGCGGCTCCCAGGGTGGGATGGGGCTCTGCTACCACGGGGGTGGGTTCAGTTGTCTTTGGGCTCCCCAGTCCTAATTTGTCTGTCCTCGAAGACAGAGCTGATGGTGGTGGTTTCTGCATTGAGGAACTGTGCAGTTAGTGCTCAGTGGTCTTGCCAACAATTTTTCTGCTTTTTACTCAAAACTGACACCACAGTTCCAGGCTCAAATAAGTGCAAATGAACCAGAGAGGGGCAGGGGCTGCCTCTGACCTCTGCCAGCATCTCCTGGGGCACACTTTGGTCCACAGTTGATGTTGCCTTTCCCTTCCCTCTAGAAACAAGGAGACCAGCAGAGACGAGTTCATTTTCTACTCCAAGAGGCTGATGCGGTTGCTGATTGAGCACGCGCTCTCCCTGCTCCCGTTCCAGGTGGGTTCAGGGCTATAGATGCTGGGTTTCCTCTCCAGTTCCGAACCCAAAACTGCTGGGGAGCCAGGACAGTCCAGACACTGCTCCTCCAACCTTCCCCATAGATCAGCCCTTTCCCCTGGATTATAGAGCACCAGGGCTCCCTGAGGCTGTGAAGCAATGGTGTGGCCATGGGTGACAGCTCTTTGTCCTGCCTTGGTGTCCAAGAGTCCAGCCTGGCCCATGGCTGGGTGACTCCAGAGCTCCTCTGAGAGCTGTGTCAGAGCTGCTGGTGACACTTCTCATGTGGTTTTTGTAGAGTTGCACAGTCCAGACCCCTCAGGGACACGACTACGAAGGGAGGACGTACAGCGGGAAGCAGGTAAGTGGAAACCAGAGCACTACTGAGACCTGCCCCGTGGGGGTGCACTGGAAGCCCTGTGGGTACAGGGAAGGACCCCCCTGGCTGCCATCAGGCTGGGTTTGGTGGCTGCTGTCATGAGTGTGACACCCTGGACCACTGAGTCAGGCATGCCAGTGACCAAGGGTGCCATCAGCAGTGTCGCTGTGCCACTCGTGGGAGGCACTCTGGCCTGGGAGCGGCACAGCCCTCTTGGAAGGGATGTGCTTTGGGATTAACCATTGGAGTCCCCCGCTGCCATTTGGGGTGGTGGCAGCTCCTCCACCGTGTGACCACCCTGTGCTGCAGATCACCGGGGTGTCCATCCTGCGAGCAGGGGAGACCATGGAGCCGGCGCTGCGCGCGGTGTGCAAGGACGTCCGCATCGGCACCATCCTCATCCAGACCAACTGCAACACGGGCGAGCCGGAGGTAAAAGCTGGGGCTGCCCAGAACATCTGGTGTTAACCTGCATGTGCTGGGTGACTCAGGTGTTTTCTGAGAGCTCTTCAGTGACACACGAGTCAATCCTGGCAGGGATTGAGTGCCTTGAAAGCTGCTCAAGTGGGCTCTGCCAGCGGGTTTGTGCACACGGGGACTGCTTTGCTGCCCGAGCGTTTGCGCTGGCTCCAAGCTGACAGCCCGGGTCCCAGGGGTGGAGATGAATGAGGGAGCGAGAGAAGTGCTCGGGTTGCTCCATTCGCCCGCAGCCTCTAAGCTGCTCTCTTGTTCTCTTGCCCAGCTGCACTACCTGCGTCTGCCGAAGGATATCAGCGAAGACCACGTCATCCTGATGGACTGCACGGTGTCCACGGGCGCCGCGGCCATGATGGCAGTGCGGGTGCTGCTGGTACGCAGGGGGGTGGGCGGGTGGTTGGTTCCAGAACAACCTGCAAAGCACCAGCTGAGGGGCTGTGCCCGGAACTGGCTCCTCCGTGGGAAGGATGGTGTCAGGGCACACGGCACAGGCTGGGGTGACTCTGCCCCTGAGCTGTCCCTGTGCATTTCCTGTAGGATCACGATGTCCCAGAGGACAAGATCTTCCTCCTCTCCCTGCTTATGGCAGAGATGGGTGTTCACTCGGTTGCCTATGCGTTCCCCCGGGTGAAGATCATCACCACAGCTGTGGACAAGAAGGTGAATGACCTTTTCCGGATAATCCCCGGCATTGGTGAGTATCTGGGTAGGAATAACCTGAGGCAGGGGGATTTTTGGTGCTTTTGGTGGGGAGAGGTGAAGCCCTGGTTGTCAGCAGCAGTTTAGGTCTGGCCTTATTTTACCTGGGGACCCACTGCCCCTCCTGGGCCCTGCTGCCACATGGGTGGGACTGACATGCTGACTTTGAGAGTTGCCAAGCAGCCATTCCTTTTTAAGCAATGGGTGCCATTCCACATACCAGGAGCCTCCTCCAGCCCCAGGTGGAGAGGTCTGGCTGGGACAGCTGGAGCAGCCCTATGCCCACCTCATTCCCTAAGCTGCCACCTTGTACAAATTCACCCAAAACAAGCTCGACGTGTTCTTCTGTCCTCACCTCTGCTGTGCCAGGAAACACCCTTCCACCGGGTGCTAAACCAGCCTCCAGGCTGCTCCAGTTTTGCTGCCACTCAAGTTTCCGTGCTGTTCAAGCTGTCAGATAAACCTGGTTTTTTTGTCTGCTTGCCTGCTGGGATGAGGACAGGCAGGAGGATGGGTCCCAGCGCTCCTGCAGTGCTGCACTCTGACTTTCTCTCTCCCCACAGGGAATTTTGGCGATCGGTACTTTGGGACAGACGCTCCTCCCGACTGGAGCGACGATGAGGATGCTCTTAGCACTTAGCTGGATGTGGAGGTGCCACGGGCACCAGGCAGCTTCAGCACCGCACCTTAACCCCTCTGTCCAGTGCAGATTTCTCCTTCCTGTCACCAAGCATAGATATTTTTTTCAAATCTTTCATCGGAGATCTAGGGCATATTTTTTCAAAGAAACATAAATCCTAGTTTGACTTTATGGACAGTGGTGTGTCCCAGTATAGAGCAGAGTTAATTTATTTTAATTTAAATATTTGCCTATATAACTTATTGGAGATATTTTATAAAGGACAATAATAAATTTTTTCTCTGGTTTTCTTGAACGGAGCCATTCTTTGTCACTTCCCATGGGCCTCCAGTAGGATTTGTGGCCCTCTGGGACCAATGTTCTGAGCAGAGATGCCATGAGGAGTGGTGGGAGGTTGAGAATACCACACTCTTGATCCAAGGAAAGACTTGGTGGCAGAAGAGAGAGAATTCCTTCTGTCTGCAAGGAAAAGAAAAGTTGGATATTAGGAAACAATTCTTCCCCAGAGGGTGGTCAGGCACTGGAACAGGGCATGGCACCAAGTCTACCAGAGCTCAGGAAGCATTGGGACAACAGTTTCAGGCATATGGTGAGATTGTTGGGGCTGTCCTGTGCAGAGCCAGGAGTTTGGACTCGATAATCCTTATGGGTCCCTTCCAACTCAGGAGATTCTATGAAGTTCAGCTTAGATCACGTCACACTCCAGCTGAAGAAACATCAAGTCCCTGTTTAAGTTCAGCAACTGAAGTGAAACAAGTTCACCCCAACCCCAGCTCTTGCTGAATCAGAGCTGCTCAAGATGTGGTGAGGAGCAGGTCACGTACGGGTCCCAGGACTCCGTGAGCAGAGCAGGGTGATCCCGGTGGAAGGGGAGCAGACCAGCCCTGTGAGGGAGAGGTTCAACCTGAGGAGGCTGTGACCCCTCCAGAGCATTTTTTCCTGCAGAATTCAAAGTACCAATGTAGCATCTTTGTGCAGGAGATAAATGTGCCAAGAGGAGCAAGCCTAATTCTCATCTGGGCATCCCAGGCCAAAGCCAGCTTCTGAGGGATCAGGGAAGGCAGCCAGGTGCTGCTGGCACCTCGGGTCTGGGAGGGAGATGGTCTGCCAGGCCCTCAGCGAAATGGAGAGTCACCTGGTGATCACTCAGTGTGGGCTTGGGTGTGATGAGCCTGAAATAACCGCCACTGCTCTGCGGCACATTCTGTAAATTCTCAGCTAGATTTAAAAGAAAACACACACCCAAGTTCCTGCCAGCACTTGGTGAAAGAAGGAGCCCTCAGCTAAAAGCCACGCTCAGAGCCAGCACTGACACTTGATTAATGTCTTCTAAAAATAGGTCCTTGTGTGGGTGGAAGGAGAGCTCGTGAGCACAAACATGGGAGGACAGGCAGGCGTGGGGAGGTTTTGGTTGGGTCAGCAAGTGAGCAGTGGTGGGACAAGGGACAACAATGTCACCGTGTCCATGGAGGAACATATCTGAACCCAGAGTCTTTCCTCTGGGCTGCAGCTGCTGGTGCAGGAGCTCGGTGCTGGAGGAGCCTGGTGGCGTATTTCTAGACCATGTTCAACGCCATGAACAAGTGCTGCTGTCATCCTTTGTGCATAAAGCTCTGGCAGACCTTGTTTGAGCAGAACTGTGGGCATCCTTGAGGGAGACAGGAACATGGGTGGGTCTAGAGCTCGGTTTGTCCCCAGAGTCCACTGCTGGGATGTAGGTCATGGAATTCCAGAATAGTTTGGGTTGGAAGGGACCGTAAACCTTGTCTCATTCTAACCCCCTGCCATGGGCAGAGACACCTTCCACTAGACCAGGCTGCTCTAAGACCCATCCAACCTGGCCTTGAACACTTTGATGAATGAGGGAGACACACATCACTTATCTTCACCCCTCAAACCCAGGTTTACCACCACTCAGCCTGAGTTCAAGATGGGTTTGGACAAGGCTTTCAGGCACACAGGGGGCTTCTTGGGGTGTCCTGTGCACAGCCAAGAGCTGGACTCTGTTCCTGATGAGTCCTTTCCAACTTAGCGTATTCTATGATTCTATGATTATTTTACCTCACTGTTTTACCTCAGCAAACCAACCCCCATGCCCGTGGGGGCTGCTGCTCCCGCCACTGGCAAACATGGCACCTTCCCTCCCGTCCCGCCCTATGGGCTGCTCCTGCAACTGGAAAACATGGAACCATCCCTCCCTTCCTGCCCCGCTTGAAGCAGCCGTGGCTCATTCATCACCAAACTCTTTGGCTGGTGGTTTCCACCTGGGCGACCACCTTGCCGCTGCCCTTCCCCTCACGTCACGGCGCCATCTTGGATCACTCACCCTCCCCGTCAGCCCGCCATTTTCCTCTCCCTCAGTCCACCATTTTCCTCTCCCTCAGCCTGCCATTTTCCTCTCCCTCAGCCCGCCATGTTCCTCTCCCTCAACCCACCATGTTCCTCTCCCTTAGCCCGCCATTTTCCTCTCCCTCACCCCGCCATGTTCCTCTCCCTCAGCCCGCCATGTTCCTCTCCCTCACCCCGCCATTACCAGCGCTAACAGACCGAATTTATTTTGTTTGTGACAAACTGCTGGTAGCAAACGCCAGGTCGGAAACAGTGTGTGGGCGGTGGGCGGCTCCCTCCCTCCTTCCCTCCACCTGTGCCTCACTGCCCCCCCAGCCGGAGGCAGCTATCCCCCCCGCCCCCAGCCATGCTGGCCATGGGCTGGGGTGGGGAAATAGAACAAAAAACGAGCTTGCTTTTTTTTTTTTTTTTTTCCCCCAAGATATCGATCTAAGGCGTTCTGAGCAGTCCAGGCCTTGAGGCTGCGCCGCAGCAGGGTGGGGGATGCAGCTCCTCATCAGCCCAAACCGCCTCGCAAGGGTCACACCATGATTTGAGTGGAAAAAAACGGCAAAAGTGGTGGGTCTTGAGCACAGCCAAGCCCAGCGCTCTGCAGACCCTGATCAGGACAGGCACACACTGCTCCAGACCCCTCCTGCTGCTGACCAGCCCGGCCAGGAGCATGTGGCACACAGGGACACCATAAAGGGACACCATAAAGGGACACCATGGTCACCCTCCCCACTCCCCCCTCCATTACATGGGGACACCGGGGAAATGGAAAAAAATCCCTTTCTCCTCATTGCAAACCACACTTCCATCTGTCCAATTAAAGCAGCCAAAAAGAAAAATAAATCCCAAAAGTATTTGTTTATTGCCATCACAAGGTGCCCATGGGCTCAGGTGCATCCCCCTGCCATCACTGCGGTCCCACCTCCCATTACAGGATTCCTGCTCTTGGCAGCACCTGCAGCTCTCAACCATCACTAGGGTCCCACCCCAGGACCCCCACTCTTGGCAGCCAGCCCCCTACAATCATTGGGGTCCCACATCCCCCAGCAGGACCCCCACTCGCGACAGCACCAGGAGTGCCTGAGCTTGACTTCCTGCCTGGCATCCAGAGTGACCCAAACCCTGACCCACGACAGAGCCTCTCGAGCACCTCATCACCAAAAATAGATCCGAGCAGTTAAAAAAAAAAAAAAAACAGCAGACAAAAAAAGACGAACAATGTCTGCTTGACCATCAAAGAGCAACCACAGTCATTTTGAGGCAGGAACACCTGAGAAGAGGACTTTCGGGTTGTGTTTTCTCTTCCTGCAGCAGATGGGTTCGGTTTTCTCTGAAACAGATGAAATCTCTCCTTGCCGGAGGTAACGGTACAAGGAGCTCCAGTGCTGGCAGCTGCCCCACTTGCGTGCTTGGTGAAGCTGGAAAGGAGCCCAGGGATCAATGGGTCAGAAGAAACGACTCATTTTCCTTTTGAACTTGTTACCTGCTTGTTTCTTAATTGGGCAGAAAGAGGCAGAACTTGTGAGCTGAAACCTGGGTGCTCACCCCAATTCTCATCTGAGAACTCAGCAATTCACTGCAGGGGTGGGCTGTGCTATCAAGGCCACCTCTTTGGCCTGAGTTTGTGGGAGCAACATGCTGCAGCTCTCCGGACCTGGCATCTCCAGCCCACAGCTCTGTAGGAAACAATCTTAGCCAATTGTTAAAAAAAAAAATTGTAAATTTCCGTGTATTATAAACAAGAAGATTTGTTGCAAAGTATGGCTGTTGGCATCAAACACTCTGCTCTGCTAGCAGAGGCGGGTTTTCAGAAGCCAGTATCGAAACAGGGATGGAAAATGGGGTATTTTGAAGCTGTTGTATGAGGAGTGTCTCTCAGGGTGATCAGCCAATACATCCGACACGCCATGCACAAACATGTTTACCTGGTGCTACTAGAAAATTTTTCAGCAGCACCCCCCTAAGGTAAATTCATACCAGCTGCTGCTTAGAGAGATCCTTGGCCAAGCTCACTTATCATAGAGGCATCTATAAACACCCAAGACATTTAAAAGACTTTATTGGACCTCAATGCATTTGGGCAAGGGACTGGAGTGACAGGACAAGTGAAACCGGCTCCAAACTGACAGAGGGCAGAGTTAGACAGGATATCAGGAAGAAATTCTTCCCTGTGAGAGGCACTGACACAGGTCACCCAGAGAAGCTGTGGTTACCCCATCCCTGGAAGTGTTCAAGGCCAAGTCAGACAGGGCTCAGGGTAACCTGGTCTAGTAGAAGTTGTCCCTGCCCATGACAACGAATTTCCAGTTAACATTTGTTGAATCACAGAATCTGAGAATGGTTTGGGTTGGAAGGGACTTGAAGCTCATCTCATTCCAACCCTCTGCCATGGGGTTGTGCCCCTCCCGACCAAGAGATATCACTTCAGATGGGCCTGGATCCTTTGACAGCATCCATATTTTCACAGCAGGCGGTTTTCCACCTTTTTTTTTCCCCTCCTCTATTCTACAGCCAAAATTACTCTTCTGCACACACCAAGAATAAAGAAAGATAAAAATAAGTTACTCCCCTCTAGATCTGCTCTGGGGAGACAGGGGAGCTGCTCTCCTCTCTGGGCTTGGTCACACTGGAGGATCTGCTGGCTG
>NW_020956009.1:355448-359298 GCF_003031625.1 Empidonax traillii | reverse complement strand
GCAGGCGGTTTTCCACCTTTTTTTTTCCCCTCCTCTATTCTACAGCCAAAATTACTCTTCTGCACACACCAAGAATAAAGAAAGATAAAAATAAGTTACTCCCCTCTAGATCTGCTCTGGGGAGACAGGGGAGCTGCTCTCCTCTCTGGGCTTGGTCACACTGGAGGATCTGCTGGCTGAGCTGGAGTGGCTGGAATGGGATGCAGACAACTCCACAGCTCCTGATCAGGGCAGGATGGAGTTTTGCCTTGTAACTCCATTCAGAGGAGCAGCATTTTGGAAAACTTTTTTTGTTGAGTGGGTTGGGCGGGAAGGAGGGTCTTCTTGTTGAACTGAGGAGTGGGACTTCTCCACCCCTCAGGGACAGGGAGGGGAAAGCCAGAGCAGCTGGACCGGGCACTGGTTGCAGTTCTCACACTCAGGGCATCCCTCCTCACCTCCCTCTCCATCTAACAGCACTTTCTCATTTTCAAATGAGTCGAGAGAACCACTAAAACACAGAGTGGTGTCGGGGTTTCTGTCTTTGCCTCACTTCTCTCTGCTGCCCTGCCTGTCCAGCGTGTAATGGAAATTTTACCACAGCCGCTCGATGAGCAAACAGGAAGCCTGCAGAGAGCGTGGCAGCTCGCTGTGGCCCGGCTCAGCTCAGCAGGGTGACAAGGAAGGCCATAAAAGCCAGCAGGGGGGTGGCAGGGGGGTGGAGAGTGAGCCAGAGGGGCCAAGGCTGGCAGCAGAGAAGGGGAGCTGGTCCTGGATTCACAGGTAAGGCAGGCGTTGCCCTGCAGCTTTTTTTCTCCCTTCTTCAAATGATTCCTTATTATTTTGGGGAGTACTTTCCACTGTTTGCTTGGGGCCAATTGGGAAGATTCTGCCACTACCTTATTCTCAGTCCCAAACTTACTAAAATTTCACCTTGCTCTGAGTTCTATTTGGGTTTTTCCTCTTCTTTTTCATCTTTGCAAGCCCGTAACACAAAGCTTAAAACTCCCCAGAGCCACTTAGATTTCCAGTGGAGGTATTGGAAAAGGTAAAGCTGGGCTGTATTTCCACAATCCTCGCACTCCTGACAGAAAGATTTTTCTTCCCTTTGCTCCCAGGAAAATCCAGAGTCACTTCACTGAATAGTCTTGGCACTATGGGGGGTACCCAGAGCTGCATCTGGCTCAGTCCCCACCACACACGTGGCTGTTAGGACCCAAGTGAAGCAAAACATCCAGAAAGGGGCTGAAAATGGATCACAGCGTTCCTTCCTCTGTGTCTTTTTCTGACAGCTTTGCAGGCTGGCTCACTCCTTGCATGGAGCTTGTCAGTGACGAACTGGGAAAACCCTTCCTTTTGATTTTCCACTTAGTGCACTCATTTTGACTGATGAACTTTTAACATTCATTTTTCCATACAGCTCCCTGAATGGAGGTTGTAGCCAGGTGGGGGTTGGTCTCTTCTCCAGGGAAAAAAATGACAGGATGAGAAGAAACAGCCTCAAATTGTGCCTGCCAAGATTTAGTTTGGATATTAAGGAAATTTCTTCACCAAAAGAGTGTCCAGCACTGGAAGAGTGCTGGAGCTGCTCAGGGCAGTGTGGGGTCACCATCCCTAGAGGGATTTAAAAGAAGTGTAGATGTGGCACTTTGGGACATGGTTTAGTGGAGGCTTGGCAGTGCTGGGGAAACGGTTGAACTCAGTGATCTTAAAGGCCTTTTCCAACCCAGGAAAGGGTTCTGTGATTCCATGATTCCATGGGAGCAGGCAGGGCAATACGAGGAAGATTGGGTAGGTCCCACAGATAACCCCACCATAAAACCAGAGCCAAGGGGCCGCTTCTCTGCTGTCTCCTCCAAATCCCTCAGGGACTGGGGGGTCTGGGCAAGCACACGGTGCGGGGCACAAGGCACATGGCAGGGGGTTCGGCGGCTGCCTCGGCGAGGGGCACCTCGAGGACTGTCTAACCTGAGAATGGTGAAACATCAGGGTCAATCTCAGGTTCGTCAGCCCATGAGATGCCTTCTCCAGAGCGGGACAGGCAGCGCCAGCCCCCACCGGCCCCATGGCTGCTCAGGGGGGAGCACACGTGGAAGCACAGTGGGGAGCAGGAGGCCCCGGAGCTCCATCTGCACCCTGGCACGGCTGTTTGTGAGGACAGGGAAGGACTGGGATGCGTGGCAGCTCCCCAGGGAGAAAAGTGAGGAAAGTGTCCGGCAAATCCCGCCTGTTGCTCCGGACAAGCCACTGGAAGCTCGGCCACACGTTAGTGCTGAAGCTGTCACGGTCGGCGATGCAGCGGCTGCCACGTGCGAGTTGCTGTTGGTGAGACAGAAGGCTCCGAGTATTAAAAATGCCTAATTAGGAACCTCTCCGACTCCCACCCGGATCCGTGCCTCTGTGCGCCAGTGAGCACAGCCCAGGGGTGAGCTTGGCATTCCTGAAAGCATCATTAACACGTCGCTCCTCACGCTCCTGACTGGAGGGAGAGACAGTGACGGCCCTAAAAGTGACGATAATGAATCCCCAGGCAGCGCTCGGGGCCTGTCAGCGCTGGATGTGTCAGTAATTTATGAAGGAAGCAGAAAAATATAGCTACTTCTCTTTTTTTTTTTTTTTTTTTTTTTAAATTTCCAAGTTGAGCTTCCTAAATAAAACACGAGTACAAGATGCACTTGTCGGAATCAGTCTTTCCTACAATGAAATGACTAATCCTAAAGATAAACAGCCTAAAGAGTTACCAGCCCCAGCACAGGCTACAGGGTAAGGGATGAACTGAGCTGCCTCCCTCTGGGTCTGCTCCCAGCCATGTGGATGCCAGTGCAGGAGCAGCAATCCCTGCCCAGAGCCACTGGCTCACTCCTTTTGAACCAGGGTGGCCCCCAAAGCCCCCCAGGATGATTCCAGGCAGGGGAGCACCAGCACCAGCAACCACCTGACTTCAAGAGAAGTCAGGATCCCCCATTCCAGGAGCCCCCACGAGCAGCTGGGTAGCACAGCAAAGGGCCAGGCTCAGCACTGGTGTGAGGGTGGGGGCAGCACGGGGTCAGGAGTGGGGGACAGGGGGGAGAAGCGAGCTCAGGTGGAACACTGGAAATGACAGCGGATCTCAATGATTCAGGGAAGAAAAGGACTTGCAAAGCTCGCAAAGCTCACAAAGCCAGCAGGAGGCAGCTGCTCCCCCACCTCCTTCCCTCCCAGCGCTCTCTCTGCTGTTGCTGGGAGTTATTCTGCAATTGAGGGGGGCACAGGGGAGCCCTCAACTTGCCACATCCACAGATCCCCTGAGCCCTCTCCAGTGACCCTCAGAACGCAGTAGAGCCCTTGCTTTTTTGGGTGGCTCCTGCCATGGAGAAAGATGGGGGAGTTCTTGCCATTCATCCAAGTTCTACTTAACGTGGGCTGGCTTGGTTTTTTTTCCCCTTCTCTTGAAGTGTTTGTTCCTCATGAGGGGATTTTAATTTTAGAGACAGCAGTGCTACTGGAAAGTGAAGTGATTTCTGAGCTCCGAGGGCCAGGTAATAGACGGGCCATCAGGGGAGAAGGGAAAGGTAGATGAATCCCTTGTGTACTTCCCTTGGATCCCAGGAGGCATCCCAAGGTGTGTGTCTGTGATGGGATCAGGCCAGGGGAAGAACATGCCTTTGTGCTGTGCCGAAGGGGGGCAATTGTGCTCCAGAAGTGCATTTCACTTCTGCAGTGAAGTTTTTGTCCGTATGAGAGCTGGAGAGGGACCACTGCGGGGAGCCAGGAAGGAGTCAGGGCTGCCTTTCCCAAACAACTGCCAAAGGAGCCATCAGGAAAACTTTGCCTGCGACGTGAAAGGCTGCAGAGCTCAGGGCCAAGCCCACACACACAGGGTTGTGCCCCA
>NW_020956009.1:278001-354536 GCF_003031625.1 Empidonax traillii | reverse complement strand
TCCGCCCCTCCACGCCCCGTATCCCCCCACTGTCCCCCCGTGTCCCCCCGTTCAGCACCGCGGACAGATCCCGGCCCCGCTCCCATCACGTGGCTCCCACCGCCCCTATATAGCGCGGGTTCGGGCGGTGCGGAGCGGCGCGTCCTGCGAGAGGAGCGGAGCGGAGGAGAGCGGTGAGACACGCACCGGGAACCGGGACAGCCACCGCCCCGGGAGCCCCGGCCCGAGGAGGGGGGTCCAGACCCCGGGAATGTCCGGGTTCCATCCCGGGGGGAGGTGGGAGGGGGGATCCAGCGGCAGGGAGTCCTGGGGGTTCCGGTTCCAGCTGCCGCGTGTGTCCCATGCCCGAAGGGGTGACACATCCCAGGAGAAAGGATGCCCGTCCCTGGGTAGGGGGGCCGCAGCCCGCGTGGGGGTCCTATCCCCGGAAGGGTCCTGTCCCAGGGTCGGGGGATGGAGTTCCCATCGGCGGGGGTGGGAGTCCCGTCCCGGGGGGCTCCATCCCCAGGGGATCTCATCCCTTGGGCGGGAGTCCCGCATGGGGTGAAGCCCCTCGAGTGACCCCTGACCGCAGCAGGGGGATGTGGGGGTCGGGGGTGTGGGGGGGCTGCTCTTGCAGGCATCTGGCCCCGGAGCGGCTGCGATGCGGGTCAGGATGATTTCGGCTGCCTCCGTCCTCGTCCTGCTCTTCCTGCCCTCGGAGACCTGCTCACCCCTGCAGTGGCCCCGGGGTCCATCCCGCAGGCTGACCCTGGCCCCCCAAGCCACCTGGGAGCCCTGGATGGGCGCCCTGCGACCCCCGGTCCCTGCCGCCGATCCCCTGCCCCAAAGACTGTGCCAGCTCCACGGGGCAGAGCCCAGCCCGGCCCCCCGAGCCCCACGGGCGCTGCAGACCGGCAAGAGGCGAGACGGCAAACCCAACTCGTTGGATCTCACCTTCCACCTCCTGCGAGAGTTCCTGGAGATGTCCCGGGAGGAGAGACTGGCCCAGAAGGCACTCAGCAATAAGCTCTTGCTGCAGAGTATAGGAAAATGAGGGAGGGTGGTTGAAGGGGGGGGAATGAAGGAGACCGACCCCACAGCGAGGCGCCACAGCACAGCAGAGAGCGGGGGGAATGCCGGGGGCTGCAGCCGCGCCCAGGGAGCCCCCACCCTGCCTGGCATGGTCCCTGTCACTGCGTCCCGCGTGTCACTGTTGTGCATTAAAGTCACCCTCGTACCTGCCCTGCTGCTGTGCTTTTATGCATCCTCTCCCTGTCATGAACCTATCACCAAACCAGGTCTCCCCCCAAACATCGGAGCAATCCCAGATGTATCCCTGGGTGAAAAGCAACAGCGTAAAGAGCTCCGAGTGATGCAGCTTGTGCCTCCCTAGCTGGGAGCTGCACCCCGGGACCCAGCCAGAGCTTCTGCTCCTCCAGTATCTCTCTGAATGGCTCAAAGAGCTGCCACTTCCCGGCTTCATGGCAAGTCTGCACCTTGTCGTGTCACAGCTGGGAATTTGGGACAAGGTTTCGTGAAACCTGAGGTTGGCAGCACTCGGAGGAAGATGAGCAACCATGCAAAAGCATCGGCAACAAGAGCATTGCAGGCCCCCCAGGGATCCTTATCCTCTCCCTCCCCACTCTGTGTCCTCTCTGGGGCATGGACTTCCCCCCCAGCGGCTCAATCGTCCTCTTCCACAATCACAGCCCCGTGCTCGGAGCAGCCGTTGCCACCCCAGGCTGGGCAGGGTCTGCTGATGGGCACGACAGGGCTGAAGGGGGTCTGGGAGGGCTCCCAAGCACTGACAGTCACTGCGGAAGGAGGGAAAGTGTCCTGGGGCCCTCTGCAAACCGGGGGTAGCTCAACATCCTCTCCCCACAGACAGCTTGGCCATCCCAGCCCTGCCTGACTCACTGGGATGGGCACAGGGAAGGACAGGAACTCTGCCACCCTGGGGGTATTGGAGAGGGGACAGTGAGGGAGTGGAGACTTGTGGGGCTAGGACAGAAATCATGATAAGGATCAGACCATTCCAAGATGGGAGCACAGGGAAGTGGGAAGGAGCACGTGCCTAAGTTTAGCAGTTGGGCTTGGCTTTGTGACACCAACCTGGCCTGACCCTGCCCCCCACACCTGCGTCTCCAAAGGGGCTTTTTGCCTCTGTCCATCAGCACCTTTTCCAAGTTAGGCCACAGCAGCTCACAGCCCATGAACAAAATACTGGTTGGACCGCTCCAGCATCTTCCACCCTCTGCATCACGCACTTCCTTAGCACCTCTGGGCCAAATTTTGCTCCCATTGTTCCCAAGAGCACAATGTCACAGAATCCCAGAATGATTTGTGTTAGAAAGAACCTTATTCCAACGCCCTGCCATGGAATCTTCCACTAGGCCAGGTTGCTCCAGCCAGCCCCAAACTTAAACAGGATGATGTTTCGCTCACCTCCATCAAATGTGGAACTCACCTTGGCAAAATGAACAATCCTAGGGAAGCTGTGCAGGTCAGAACAGGCGCTGGTGCCACCCCCAGTAGGAGCAGCCTCGCATTCCTCCAAGGCCTGGGTGGCAGGATGGGTTTGTGCTGCCTTGGCTCCCACTCTGGCTTCGATCAGTCTTGTAGCACCCTCAGCACACCTTGCGCTCATCTTCGCTTCAGTCTCTGCTGGTGACACCAGGAGTAAAACCAGTGTCCAATAACCTGAGCTTCTCCAGAAAAGAGTATTTTTACTGCAGACAGTCAGACATCCCCTGCCCCCTTCCCCAGCCCTGAAACAATTTCCCACCCCACCTGACAACTCTAACCTGCACTTGCACCCCAAATACCTGCCAGGCTCTGGCACCACATGAAGACCTTTGGCTTTTAAAGCTCAAAACCAGCTGGGCCCCTATGGCAGGTGCAGGAGGGGCAGAGGGGAGCAACTGCAGTCCCTGCACCCAACCCCACACGTCCCAGGGACAGGTGACCCCTTCCACCTCCCACCCAGCCCGTGTCCCACAGCCCCTCCCTCCCGCACCAACTTACAGCGCGCAGACGTGGAAAGAAAAATCCAGTGGGCGCTTCTGCATTGAAAACATTTATTTTACAACAGTGGTTTCCGATAACTTAGCAATCTTTATTTTAGTTTATATTTGGACATACAAGACACAAATTACCATGCTAAAACAGAAAATAATTCCTTCTGCCGTCGCTGCGGGTATGTACAGGAGCTCAGTAGTATCGAGTGTTACAATCCACGAAGTTCAGACAGCCACGTCTACTTACAGACAACTCAAAGTATGGTCCTTTAGTAACATAACAAAATAGATATATGTCTATATTATAATTGCTTCTCAGATGCATTTATACTTCGATTGTGGTGTTTGGTTTTTTTTTTTACTGTTTTTTTTTTTTTTTTTTTTTTTTTTTTTTTTTTCTTTTCTTTTTTAAAGATGGGCTCCCCCTACCCCCACCCCCCGCCCGAGTTGAAGTGCAGTGCAAACGCAGACGCGCCTCTCCCGGCGCCCTCAGCTCCCGCCGGCTCCCTAAGGAGGCCGGGACAACCAAACCCCATGAGGAATTACACAGTTCAGGGCCTTGCTCACATGCAAAATGAACATAAACCACCTGGGATGTCAGCAGTGACACCAACCGACCCATCCACAGTGGGATGAGAGGGAGGAAGGAATGACAGCGATCGGCTCAGCATCCAGCAAGGAAACAGCGCGTCTGGAATTGGCAGACTTGGAGTTCATCGACCGTGATGGGCACAAGCAGAACTTCAGAGGTGCCAGCAGTAAAAATCTCCCCAGTATTCCCCCGTTTCTGCTGTGAAGCAGGAACCCCCCGTGTGCTGCATGTCAGGAACAGCCCCTGGAAGGAGCGGCCTGAGGAGGAGGGCGGCAACAGCTCTACCCAGCATGTCTAGAGGGGACGTGGTGGGACTCACACGTACATTGGCCACAATTATTGTGCCTTCACATGGACCCCTGCCAGCTTCAGGTTTAGGAATTTCAGTGACTCCAAATCCTTATGGAACCAACGTGCTGGCGGAGGGACAGCGCCCGGCCGTGCAAACACACCCCACTGCTCACGTGGGAACTCCCCCAAGCACAGCGTGGGGAGCAGAAGGTGCTTCTCCCACTTCTATGACCCATTT
The DNA here is from genome assembly GCF_003031625.1 of Empidonax traillii. NCBI lineage: Eukaryota > Metazoa > Chordata > Aves > Passeriformes > Tyrannidae > Empidonax > Empidonax traillii. Next base: position 350,416 of record NW_020956009.1, on the reverse strand, counting down.
ATTTATACAACAGGCTCCGTGTCCTCACCAGTCCCCTGACCCTACAGGTCTGGTTTCGGTTTTCCTGCAGCTGAGAGGAAAGAAGCACAATTGTGGCCACATAAAACTCACACCTTCCACCTGTCTGGCTGAGTTCAGAGCAGTACTTTTGAGCCAAATTTCACTTTTTTATCACCAAAATAAAACCAGCAGCAAGTCCTAGGTGCACACCTGTTGTATAAATATATACATATGTGCATATATACATACATACACACACGTGATGCTGCAGCCCGCAGCCCTCAGCACGGGCTGGACCTTGCTCTGTGAGCTCACCCAGCCCCGCTCTGGGGAGTCCAACGTGGTGAAAACCAGGGAAAAACCCCAGATCGAGGTGTTCTATCACAGCTCCAGTGAGGAGCACATCGACCACATCTGAACACCCCACGGACCAGCTGCACGAGTCCGAGTCACTCCAGAGCTGCCCCTGTGCCCTCTGCCGGGTCTCCCTTCTCTCCTCCAAAGGAAAGTTGGAGCAGGCAGAGGGGGCCAGGACAAGGGGCAGCTCATGGAATTCAAGTAGATTGGTAAATTTTTGGAATGGTTTGACAAGCAACCGCTCACAGACTGCAAGAGCACCCCCACGGGGCCGGCTGTGGAGAGAGGGAGCAGAGAAGACAACGGCACTCGGGAATGAACAGCCAGTTTATATAAGAGCTTCCTCTATACATATACATATATATATATATATATATATATAACCACCAGAAATTTCCAGCATCTCTCCTTTTAACACCAAAATGAACTGTGCATGTAACATTGGCATAATGAAAGTTTGTCTTGGAGATTTCTGGCATTTGGCTTGTGCAAACATCAAAGACAGCCAGGTTCCCTCCCGCGGCTTCTCCTCGTAAAGAAAGCGTCTTCTTGGAAGGGCACGGGAATTGCAGTCTTGCTGAGTCCCAGACAGTCCCAGTGAGTCTCCCAAGGCAGCTCATGGAGCAGACCACGGATCTTGTGGGAGCTGAACACTGACAAATTTCCTGCCACCTGGTGAGCTACCAGTTTTGAGTCTTTCGAGAGATTTTAAGCAGCTGTTGGTGCAATGAGACACTACAAACTAGATGATTTCCACTAGAACACAGAGAAGCGGCACCAGATGATGAAGCATGTGAAGTTTATACCAACCTGACACTACAAACACGAGTACTGGGGGGTTACAGCTCAGCGCTCCGAGATTAACGCGCATTTAAACACCATCCGGGATTATTAAAATGAGGTGGGGGCTGCAAACGCCGCCCTGACCACCCTGCCGGGGTCACCTGTTAAACATGATGCCAAGATACAGGTACACTGGGTACAAAAAACCTGCAGCACAAATTTCCTAAAGTATCCAGAAATGGCAAGAAGATTGAAGGGCACAGGGACAGACGAAGGGCACAAAGCAGTTGAGAGAGGCAGGTGCCTCTCTCAGGGAGTGTGTGTGGTACAAACGCCCCGGTACAGCCCCCCAAAGTGCATCGGTGTCCCGCCACGCCACACAACCGCCTCGCAGATGGGACAGGAATAGCTTTTCCCTCAGGCTCCTGCCCTGGTTACACCTGTGTGAGGGTGTTCCCAGGCTGACAGGAAGGGGTTGGAGAGCTGCACTGCCCTGACCGCAGCCCTGCTGCAGGACTGGGTGTTTCTGTGCCCAAGCACTCCTCAGTTCTGCTCCTCCAAACCTTCAAGAGCATCCCACTGTAAGAACACTAGGAGTGCTAATATCTAAAGCAGTTTAAAAAGCTTACAAATCTAAAAAGAAGACTAAAAAGGGAACATTGCTCTAAAACGTCACTGCATGGGACCAGCAGAAACCGACACCCTACGGGACGCCACCGAGGCTTACATAAATTTATATACAGATAAATATTTAAGAATCTCCTACAAAAATCACTAACAAAATGAGACTGGCATTTAAGGGCTGCAATGCCCCTTCAGTACAGTGCATTGGGGATGCCCCCATCCCCAGGGAGGACGGGCAGGGCAGATCCAGCACCTCCTTTCTCCAGCAGTTCCACGCACCGGGAGGGACAGGCAGCACCCGAGCGCTCTCAGCAGCAGCTTTCCCTCCTCAGCCTAAGCTAGGAATGACTCCCCACGCAACAGAGCTCAGGGATAAAGTCAGTGGTCCTGAACACCAGCTCTCTCTGGATAGGATTCACCCTGATGGAGCTACAAGTGCTAAGGAAATCGGTGCTGGAGAGGTCGGAGGAGCCGGATGGAGGCGGCCGAACGACTGAAAATGGAGGGCTCAGGCAACTCGTACAAATGATACAACTTCAAAGAAACAAATAAATAAATAAAATCCAAGCTCAAGTTTTGATTCTGGCAAGATGTCAGACAGAGATGGACAGTGCTCAGGTTTGATTTTGGAGGGAAACATTCTGCACTAAGCCAGGTCGGGGGCGCAGTGCTGGCACCTGCCCAAGCCCAGACCTCCTGTCTGAGCTTCTCCACCACATTTCAAAACATGATTCCCAACATAACTTTGCATTTACTATGATTCCACTTGGCCATTTTTAAGTGCAACTCGTGTTAGAGCCCAGGGTACTTTTGTACCTTCCCTCCTAGAGGGGAAAAGTGGGCATTAACCTACTTATCTTCCAATGACATGATTTTGGCTTTAAAAGCGGAATGTTTAAATCACTTCCTTAACACGGTTCAAGAAGAACTTCATTAATTACACAACAATCCTAAAGTCAAGAGATCAGACAGCAACATGGGCAAACTTTAAATAGCTTCAAAAAAATATGAATATTCATGTAGAATTATGTTTTTCCATCACTCTCTGTAACTGGGATCCCGGAGTGGTTTCCCTCGGAACATCTCACATCACTCTGGCACGTAACAGACTAATTTCCTCCTCACACACCACCCACAGACAACTGACAGGAAAGCAGTCTCTCTCCAAACTCATCCCTTGCTAAGCAAAGAACTAAAACTGCAGATTTATCTTGGATGTCATCTTTCCCTGTGGATAACGGTGCTGCCTCTGGTCCTCACGTGCTGCCCACATTTTGGATCCCTTGTCAGGAGCCTGCAGAGCCATTCCAGGTGTGTCCCACACCTCCCTGGAGCTACAACTTCCCACCAGCCTCTCTGCTTCCATGGAAACAGCCCAGAGGGGTTAAGAAATAAGAGGATTTTCCAAATTAACAGCAACCATCGACATGAATGTGGGGACAAGGAGTGTAACAACTCCCAGGGAACAGTCCCTTCCCCATTCACCAGCTCTCTCCAATCAGCCACACTCATTTACAAAGCCAAAAATCCCCAACACCTTATATATTTTTTCCAAGAACACAATTTGTGCAGTGAAGGGTGATTTTAACCAGCAATTGTTTAGGGACAAAGCCTACAGATACTCAAGCATATTCCAGCCTGCAATTCTACATCAAGAACAGGCTTCAGGCAAAATCTGCAAAGACAGTGAAAAGTGATGTTGAATGTAAGCCTAAAAACTGCTTTTCCATCCAAGGGGTCAAACAAAGACAGTAATTAAATAAGGACCTCAAGCCAAATCATACTCATATGTCCTTAAGGCCACCTAAGACAGAAAAAGTGAAAAGTCTCTTGAAGTAAACAACCACATTTCAGGTCTAAAAGGACCATGGGCGAGGAAGAAATGACTTAAGGAACGTGCTACTGAAATCAAGCTATTAGTTAAAAGTCATGGGGTCTTTTTTTTTTTGAATTTTGGGGGCCTGATGTGGTACCAAAAGCGTGTTGATCTGCACCAAGCTCCCGTGCAGGCAAAGGTGCTTCTACCAACAGCTACAGCCAAGGCTGGGTGTGCAAACATCCCTCACTGAGCACTGAGACCGTGCTAAGAACATTTTCTCCTACCCAGCACGTTTAACAGGGTTTTCATGGTGGATTTTACGTGTTCCATCACTGCTGCTCGTGCAAAGACAGCGGGAAAATAGATTCCAAATGGTTCTCTGGCAGGACAGTCCCCGTCCTATCCTGGAGGTTTTCCTACAGACCAGCAGAGCTCTACGCTGCCCTAAAGTAACCCCTGGAGCAGCAGACACAGTGGGAAGGTGCCAAGAGCCCCTCCAAAGAAAGAGGGGGAGAAACAAAACAGGGAAAGGAAGGTACAAAGGACAGCAGAGTGATAAAAACCAAAGTGATCAAAACTAACGAGGCCGTAATTTCCCGCTCAAAGTGCCAAGTGTGGGTTCTCTGTAGCTGTTCTAGATCCTGATTCTGTATCCCCTAAAGCAGGATTACTGACAACAAAATACACCAGCAATTCAGCAGCTGCCTAAAATGCCTTTTTAACAGTTCATTTCAATAAACCACAGTTTACTAGAGCAGAATTCGGACTTGATTTGGTTTCAAAATAGAACAGGAAACCTTTCAGTGGCTTCCACATAGTTGTTCTGAAGAAAAGAAAAACACTGGTGTAAACAAATCTAAATGCAAGACAATGTGCAAATTATACAATATAAACACAAAGAAAGGTGGCTCGTTCTTAAAAATCCATTTCAGTACTCCACAAAGGTGTTCATGAGAAAATTAAAGGGTTAGTGTATTATAAAAGCTTTAAAAAAAGACAGGTAATACCCCGTTTGTCTACTGAAGTCTCAAATTATCAGAGCAAATTTTTACAAACCAATTTTTTAAAAACATTTCTGCTGTTGCCTGCTCAGTGAGAGCCAATTAACCAGTTTCACTTTAAGATTCTCATGCATTCAGAAACAAAGCTGCACTATTTGGTCTTTAGCATTTCAGGAAAACAACTGAACTCAAACCGAAACAGAATTGTGCTTGGAGTTAAAAATCCCACTGCCACCACCACAGGAGCCCATTCCCAGTTGGTTTTGGTTCCATTGTCACTGGAGATCGCCTCACACACAACGAGCTGTTCAATTTACTGTTCAAAGATTGGCAATTCTCCCTTTTTATGTTTCAAGGTAGATTTATTTAAGCTGAAAACCAGTATTAAGAGAGGACTCCAGCTCTGCAGGACTGGCATTTTTTTGGTTCTTGGCTTTGTAAACTTGCTTAGATAAAAACGCAGGAATAGGAGGAATGAAAGAATTTGTTTGTTGCACTGAAATGAAAATCCTCAGCTTTTAAAGGTCTTCGACAGCTCAGCTGTACAGAAGAACAGTGGCTTCTGTGACAGAACCTCATTTTTAGGCCAGTACTGCTGCTTAAAATGCAGAATGTCTCCATCGCACTGATATTGTGACAACTCAATACGTTACACCACAGACATTGAACATAACTCCATACATGCTATTAAAAAAAAAAACAAACAAAGAAAAAAAAACAGGGAAAATAAAAACGAAAAGAAAGGAAACAAATAAGACCGTAGCTAAACTGCTTTAAATACTGCATGCTACAGCACTTCACGTATCATCGAGATACGACACTGAAAGGTGACAAAAGGCTGAAGGGATTACAAAATATTTTCGGCAGGTTGGAAAGCTGCCTTCTTACTGTGGCAGAATTATTCCCCCTCCCCGTTCTCTACTTCTAATGTTCATGATTCTAGTGTTGAGTTGGCCATGTATTTATTATTTTTTTGTTGTTTTTTTTTTTTTTTTTTTCTAATGACAGTGTTTCCTTAACTTAATTAAATCCATCAGTGTGGTAGCTGGGGTGAGAGTCAACTGTGAGCTGGGTTGTCTCTGTGGCTGATGCTGGCTGTATCACAATAGGTGCGTCTGAGGCCTCTGAAAAGGGAAGACAAAAGGCTTAGGACACCAAGGAACAAACATAGCACTGTATTTTTTGGTCAGCACAAGTCACATCTCCCTGCAGAGCTCTGGTAACAGAGTTTCACGCTGCTCTAGGAGTGTGATGTTAGTGCTCTGACTTTCGGTGCGCGCACAGCGCTCGACTCAAGTCCACACGTGGAATATTTATCATATTTCCTTCTCCCTGTAAGAGCAGCTGATCCTCACCCACCATTCAGCAGTGCCCATTAAAAATGTCGTCACAGCTTACACGAGGCTCTCCAATTTTTTTAACTATTGGTTTAATTCTACAGAAAGAGCTTTATACCTTCATGGACAGTATCAGACAGAGCTGCTGGGGCAGCAGTGCCAGCTCCTTTGCACCTGATGCACTTCCAGCTGCCTCGACACCCCCAACCTTTGGGGTACAAGAGCCCCTTTCTGCAATCACACACTCCTGGCCCGTATGTTACCCCCAGAGATGTGGAAGGAAGATGATTGATGGTCACTGACTGCTCTGAAGCTGATCCCATCAAGTTCAGTGAAGACCCTCAGGGAGTTTTCGGCAACTCTATATCCGGTGTCAGCGTCACCCACACAGTGCCACAAACACTCCCTGCTCATCACCCACACCCCAAGGCCTGTGCTGATCCCTCACTGATGGGCCTGGCAGGGACTGATGCTCATCCCAGACATCCAGCAGCATTTTCACCTACCCCTTTCATCTGACTGCAACTGTGCCTCCAAGTCCTCTGGAGAGACATAGAATTCCTGCTCTTCGCCTTCGGGAGGTTTCGGTTTACACTTCCCACAGCAACAATTACAGCAGCAGCACAGACAGCAGCAGCAGTAGCAGGCTGTGATGAGCCCACAGAACACAAACAAGGCCTGCAAGGGACACAAAACACAGAAATAGTCACAACCTCTGCCTACTGCACCATGATCATGGAGTTTGTGAGACTCAGATATGGAACCAGAGAGCAAAAAACACAGCAGTGCGGAGTCAGAACTCACCAGCTACAGCTTTATGACCTCATCAACAAGAAAGATTGAAAGTTATCTGCAAAACTATAGCCCTCCCCATTTTACATTGAGGTAAATACTGACAACCTGGTTTGCTTGAAGAATTGCTACCATTTAGGTTTAAGTGGACTATTTATTCTGCCGCATCTGGAAGAACATACAGGTCTAAGACTGCATCTGTATTAAAATCCAGAGGTACAACAGTTCAGAACAGACTGTAGCTCGCAGTAATATCCCTGACACAGACTGACCTGTGCTGGCTGATGCACAGGTCGTGATGTACCTTCAGCAGGGACCTGGAGCAGCCCAAGGCTGTGGACATGGCTGGGAGCTCAGGGCACTGAGGTTTGATGCTCCCAGTGTGAGCAAGGTAGCTCCAAGAGAGCCAGGTCTGCCAGGTGCTTATCACAGTGACAGTGGGTTAAATTAAAGTCTTCCCGTAGGTCACTGTACAATTGTTTGAAATAAATGATTTTACAGATATCAAACCAGCACAGTGATACAATTATTCCCTTACTTAGGGGAATCAAGAGAGGGAGACAATGCTGGCAAAGGGTGGAAAAATGCACCCATGCAATGAAATGTAAGCAGACTTCTCCTGTGTGAGCTCAAGTTCACAGTCAGGACTCATTCTGCAAAATTATTTAGCAGGTATCACCAGAGGACACCCCAAGATCCTCATCACTTTTAATTCCACTGGAATGGAAGCTTCAATTAGTAACATAAGTCTTTGTATTAGGCCTGTTATCACCAAAAGATCACAGAAAAACACTTCTGAACACAATGCAGGAAGAGGGTTAATTACCAAGTATCAGAAATTCTGCAAATTTCCAAAAAAACAACGCCCAGTTATCAAACGGAGCTCTTACAGTGCCAACCCAGAACAACTTCCCTGCCCTTTTATTTACCTTTGCCCACCAGCTGGACAGTACGAAGTATGTGTTCACATTTTCTTCACCAAACTGCTCTGCTACATAGAGCCCCAGGGACCCATACTTATCGTAAATGTTCCTCTTTGTGGCGTCAGTCAATATTGCGTGGGCATTATTGATCTCTTTAAATTTTTCTGCTGCCTCTGGATTATCAGGGTTTTTATCAGGATGATATTTCAATGCCAGTTTCCTGCAGGAAGAAGGAAAAAAAAAAAGGGGAAAAAAAAAAAAAAAAAGAGATTGTTATAGATTAAAAACTGGGATTTGGGTTCCTGGTTTTTTTTATTTAGTTTAATTCCGTAGCCTGCCACGCAAGGGAGACTTTCATGTTTCCTTCATCTGTGATTCAACTTCCCTGATGATTCTTCCTTAGATGATAACAAAGAGCTACAGCAGTGTCTGGCTTAGCTCACAGGATTGACTTCAGACTGTTGGATTTGACCCTCAGAAATCCAAAGGAAAAAAAAAAAACAAAACAAAACACTGAAGAAAAGTACTTGTGGTTTTTTTTACCCTCAGCTCCAGCAATTTCCACCAGTAAGTTTTGCTGCTCCTGTTACAGCAAAAAAAAAAAAAAACAAAACACACACCACAAATCTAAGGTATAGCACCAAAGAGTAAATAGAAGCTGCTTGAACAGTGTCTGAGCTGCTGCTTCTGCAGTGTCTGAACGCAAAAATAGAACAGATGATCACTTGTGGTTAATTCACCAATTCCTGTGCAGGAACAAAGTACTTCTCAGTTCAAGGTTTGCTAGAATAAAAAACGCTTCTCAGTTTCGAGATATCAGGAAATCCCAACGTACACCTCCCCTAATCAGGCCAGATCTCTTACAACTCACAAAAAGATCAGATTAGGCATTGATAAATGTGCTAGTTCTCACGTGGCCCAGACTATTTACAGAAACCAGCAGAAATTACTGGGCAGGCACCTCCTCAGAAACAGAAAACACGTGTTCCCCAGTACAAAAATGACACGGAACTCTGGGCTGCCTCTTCTCCACCACAAAAGGTTCTTGTACAGAAAATGACCACAAAGTCCCATATTTGACAAACACAAGAGGAGCCTGCAGAGGATTCCACATCAGCTTTGCAGCAGGGCAATGTTCAGACAAAACATAAAATAAGAATGTGTGCAAGCCCTTGGATGTGCCTGCAAGTGTCTCACAGCATCTGAAAACCTGAATGACCCTTGGAAGGCTCCCACTGCACACGATGCTGCTCAGGTGAGTAACGTCGATGGTTGACGCTTGTGCCCCAGCCTCAGGGAGGGTTGAAAGAATCACAGCTTTTATAATTACAGAGAAGTTCTAGAAACCTGGAAAGGGCTTAATCAGGCTGCAGTAAATAAATAGTTTTCATTTCCCATCTCCTACACAAAGCCCAGAGCCCCCAGGCCAGCAAAGGATGTGCAGATTGAACACGGTACAGGAGCAGCAGAGGAAACGAGGTGAGATGAAGGTTCAGGTAAGTATGAAGCAGCTACAATTCACCCCAGGACCTCGTGGGGCTGTTCCTCCAAAGGAAAAACTTGCAGTCTTTTCCCCCAGGATGGTAAGATTATTTTCCAGTTGCTCAAAGATAACCGATTCAAGCTTCCACTTGAAATTTTGAGGAAGATACAGCTTATTTTTGAAAATCTGGGGCCCCAATTTATTCCTAGACTCCACCATGATGTTGCCACTGGTATTACAAATGTAACTTGGGAAGGGAAGAAGTTTTGGTAAAAGTTAAAGGGTAAAAGGAAACAATTTTGCCAAAGAGTATCCTCATGGAAAGGTGATGCTGACCCCTAGTGTAATTCCATACACATTGCTACTTGTCACAGAGCAGCAATTGCATTGAAGTAGATTTTTTGGGAATGTGGAAAGGAAAGAATGTTACAGACCCCATTTTCTGTTATCAGTTGATCAATATGAAGCCATTTCATGTGTCCAACTCTTTATGAAAAGAAATATAAAGAAAAAAATCCTCTTTTAAACTAGTAGCTCCACAAAGAATATGAAATATTGAGAGGAATTTTAGGAAAAAGTAAGTGTTGACATTCGGGTTACATCCTTATTTGCATCTTTAATCTCTACCTCACTCAAGTGGAAATGATGGCCAAAAAGGCAGTGCTGCCCATCTGTGCTCCCCCTGAACCAGACACAAGGCTGCTGAACAGGTAGAGTTTAACTCTGATCACGCTGCCTTAAAATTCTATTCAACTTTTAAACAAAGCCCTTTCAGAATGACACTGCATAATTGAGAATCTAGCTTGGAAATCTGGATGGAAATCGAGAATTTAGACGGAAAAACTGAAAAGCCTAGGCACGTTTTCCCACCAAGCTTTGCAAGAAGCAACCAAGTCTTCACCTGTTTTTCTTACGTATTTTTCTTGCAAAAGGTCTAAATATACTAACTCAGGCCCCTGTGTAAATAGGCCATCTGTTGAACATTGAATTAAAGCCATTTGTGCTACTGGGACAGGTGTGAAACTCGAACTTTTACCTGTAAGACTTTTTGATATCATCTGAAGTGGCGTTTTTGTCCAGCCCCAGCACGTGGTAAAGGGATTCCCCAGAGGTAGAGAGCGAGCGTTGCCTCTGGTCTGCCATCTCGAGCTAACCTGAGGAGAGAACCGGCCCCTGCCAAAACAAAAATTAGATTAAGAAATGCTTAAACAAAGAATAAAACAGATCTCATGAATCAAATCACCCTTAAAACCAGGGTTTGCACGCGAAAATTCAGCTTTTATGAGGTTTAAATGCGCTTTGAAACGGCTCTTCATATACATGGAAGGTAAAAAGATACAAAACTCACTGAATTACCAGTGAAAACAACTATTACATTTTCAGCACAACACCAGGTATCCTGAATCAACACTGTGTATACTCAACTTTTCTTTCCAAGAAGCCCGAATCAACAGCTGAGGTACAGCTATAGCTATCCCTAAAGATACTTCTTAATATTCAGACTAAGAAAGATTATTTGTGGTAATATCTATAAAAACAATCAATTACATTTTAACAAAAAAAACCACCAAACCTCCCCACACCTCCTAAACCCCACCAGGTCAAACAGAATCCTTAAGGCAAGTCCAGTGTGCCTAGGCCTGTGCACCCCAAGAGGAAAAAGGGAATGCCTGCCCACTTAGAGAAGTGCAGATCTCCCATCTCGTAATTCAAAGTTGAGGATCCAACACTTAACATGCATTCTAGTCAAACCCATGCTACTTGAACATGGATTAACCTCCTGCTCCACATCCAAACGTGGCAGACCCCAGAGGTGTCCCCTGTGCCATGGCAGGGACAGATCTGGTTGTGTCCCCTCCCATCCTGAGGAGATCAGCTTTGCTGTTCTTTAGCTGCAGAACTGCAGCCAGGATGAGCATCCAAGAAAAGTCTATTGGCTATTTTTGGATTATGTCATTACAATTAGCCTACACCAGATTATGCAGCCTTTGAAAAAGATATTTAAAGCACCAGACTTTTCTAATTTAACCCTATGTCTTATATAACAAAGTTAATAACTCCAGCTTTCCCAAGGCTGGCTGAAAGCAACGCTCTCAGACATCCCCCCCTCCCTGCGCTGCCTGGGTGGAGCTGTGACCTCACACCTCACAAAACCACAGCACATGGGAACTGTCACACCCTCACAAGGGTGACCAGGTGACAAGGATGTAGACACACACGTTACCACTGTCTTGTTCAGCTCAGACCCTGCTGCTGCTCATCCTCTCCCACATTTGGCCTCTCCAGCTCTACGTTCATCTAACACTGTGCTGCTCCATGTCCAGTTGTTGTAACTGGAACACACCACCTAAACCAAACTCTCATCCAATCTCCTTCAAGAAGTCTTTGGCAATTCTACCAAGTTCAATACAAGGAAGCCTAATAGGAAGATATAAATTATTACTGTTGATAATAAAAGGTCTAAATTCTAAAGCTCTGGCTAAGAATTCAAGCTGCACCCCAAATCTGGAAGGTGAATGTGTGCGTAGGGAGAGTCAATCTTTTCAAGGACACTGTTCAGTACCAAAAGCTCTCTGTATGGGAGGAAAATCACTGAGTGCTGCGAGACACAATACAAACAACTCACTTATTCAGGCATAATCTGATTCGGTGAAAGGAAAAACATATTTCAGGAACGAAACCCCACACCAGGGCACACAGCAGGCACAACCCTCCAAGCCAGCCTTTTCCCACTGGGAGCCTCCCAACCCCCTCCATCCTGGAGCTGAGGTCAAAGACCGATGATCCTGCCATCTCCCTGGTAATCTACCTAATCACACCAGCCTGCTCCCACTGCTGTCCTGGCTCCCTGCACAGCTCCTGCTGCTCCATGACCGTCACCTCACACCCTCCTGGGAGCCTCCAGCCACCAGCCCCCCATCAGCAGCTCCCAACCAAGGAGTGTCCATCACTTCTGTCACTGCTGCTCTTGGACACGGACCTGTGAAGTCTGAAGGGAGGGGGGAAAAGCATCCTGATTGGAATTTTACATGTTAGTTTGCTCTCTCAAAGAAGATACTGCTTCAAATGGGAGCTTCCATGGCATTCCAGCATTTGTGCTGTTTTAAAGTCTGCAGCTCTGTTTAAGCACAGCAAGCTTCCTGTAACATCAATCCAACATGCCCTTGGTGACAGATGCTGCAGATCACAGCCATACACCATGTTCTGATTAACAAAATCTCCACTGCTAAATTAGGGCAAATTTGTTTAATAAGAATGAATTCAGTTTGACCCAGGTGGTATCTATCAGTCTGCAGGCACAGGAATACAATTCCACACTGCTGCATCCTTAATTGCTTCCATCTGAGCAGTCCAGGGGATCCACAGCTCGGTGTAACGGGGTGTTAGCACTTATTTCTCCAGACTGGTAGGAAATGGACACCTCGGCCTTGGCAGAAGAGTGGAGGACAAGGTGGTGATGGGAGATCATCTGGGAAGCTTGTTATTTAAGGGAACAGAGGAGTATTATTACTAGGAATGCAACCTTTGGCTTTTTAAAATACGAAACAGACAATAAAGATGCAAGTTATTTAAGTTCTGAGTGCCTCATAAACCAGGGTATCATCTATCCTGCTGTTTTCACACGTGGCTCTAATTCACAATCCTGAAAGCTGCCCTGTATTTTTAAAAACGGTTGTGTTCAGCAGCAGGAAGCCATCTGCTCCCTGCTCTGTATTCTAACCAAGCTGGATGCCCTGAAGAGGCTTCTCTGGGAAGGCTCTGGAGAAAGGTAATCTCCTGGATTAACCAGCACAGTGTTTAACCATCTGTGTACCAAAATATCCTGCCTTAGTCAGCTTTACCACAACAGGCAGCTGCTTCCAGCAGGACCAGGTAAATAGAACTGGTACCACCTTGCTGAAAAGAATCAGGTTAAACCTGAGAGGTTTTTATGGGAGCCAGCCTTAACATTCCAAATGCATCCATGTAAGTTCAGTCTTACAAAGGCTAATTTTCTTTTCAGCTTCCCAAAAGAATCCCATCAAGGTTCATGAAACTGGTGGTACTTTAGTTTCTGCCAAGACTGCTGACTCTTTTGGAAGTCATATTTGACTCATTAAAGTGTTCTTACAGCCAAGAAAAAAAAAAAATGAACAGTTCTGTGCCAATTTGGGGAATTAAACAGTCACAGAGCATCCCAAAAAATGCCTGCACTGAAAAGGGTGACAACAGATCCGGTGGCCAGAAGCAGGGAGGGAAGGCCAAAACTCCACCTGACCTGCTACAGGATGCTGCAAAGAATTTCACTGGAAGGGGGCAGCAAGGGGGATACTGATTTTTCAAAAAAAACCTGTGGAGCTGTGCAACAGGACAGAGGGTGGAGGTACCAGCACTGGTCACTCAGGGAGACTCTGCCTGAAACAAAATTAAACAGCCACTGTTTTAATTTTCTTAATGTCTGTATATTCATCAGTTTAAATTCCTAAAAAAATATAATAAAATCACACCATGGGTGCTGTGCCAGTGCACAGACCTGTACCCATGTGCTGCTCACAACACTGCACTGAACTATCCTCAATGCAGGGAATGTGGCTGCCAACTGCTGTTCCAGAAAGTGAAATCCCACTGTAAAGGAGAAAATCCACCACCTCCTGACAAGGTGATACCCACTGGAGACAGGATAGGGGGAGGTCATTAACGCTGATGGATATTCTCCTTTGCAGAGGAGTTTGGTTGAAACCACAACAAAACACAAACTACCAGTAATGCTGCCAAACCCTCTGCAATTACAGCTTTAAGAGCATATCAGCAGATGATTAAAGAGTCCAGCTTGGAAACGATGTTTTGCCAGCTCTCACAAAAATTATGTCTAGTGGATGCTTTATTATAGAACTTTAGGAAGCACTGGAGTATTTTAGGAAAGATTTGTATTCCACAAAGCCTTGCTGCTAACTGACTGCGTGGTAAAATACAACGTCAGTTGAAGTTATGATTCCAGCTTTTCAAAGATTTGCAGTGCAGAAAATTAACTACAGGCATTAATCTTTAACTGAATTATCCTGTCTCAACCAGTATTCATCAGTAAAATTCTAAACAAAAACACTGAGCCAGAAAACACTTCAGTAAATATTGATTTGTCACAAAAAAGGAAAAAGCACCACTGGCCTCCACATCCTGTCCATCTGTCTCAGAGTCATTTAGAGTCGTTCTCACAATCTGGTATTTTTTGAGGGTGAAAAACACCTGTTTTTAAAGGGGAGAGGAGAGAAGCTCCTATACAAGATTGTGTTAGCACTAAAAATATGAGGTGTTTTAGGTTTGGCTTCCTCAGGTGCTAGGAGATTTCTATAGGAAACTTTGAACTTTATTTCCTTGGCAATATTTTGAATTTAAATGAGAAGCTACAAGAAATATAGAAATCCAGAACTTACCTGGTGTCTACTTCGAGTATTCTAAGGTTAAGTGGTAACAGCCTTCACACACTTCTAAAGCTGAATCTCCTAAAGACAAAACAGAGACAAAATAAATTGTTCACCAGCTCTTAGGCTGAGGGTTCATTGAAAAATTGTCATCACATTACTGGACAGTAAAAACACACAAGTGTTTTATCAATATTTATACACAGTAAGTCCCCACAATGTAAATACTTGTCTTTAGAACTGATTCACTGTCAAAGTAAGTGACAAATATTTTAAAGCATAGATTAGAGGGCTCTATGCTTTTCTCTGTAGCTTCAGTCTCTTTTCCCCATTTTTTCCCACGTGAAACACACTTACCCAGTTGCACCAAAAATCTAATAAACATTATTGGGTTAAGACTTTGGGCTTTTTCAACTTAGGCCTTTGTGAAATACCTGTGCTGAGAACAAAAGAGGCGTGTTTTTCAAGTCTTGCCAATGTGTCATGTTGTCAGAGAGGGACTGCTAAAGCAGCTCAGCTCACACAGCCGACCCCAAGCTCCGGCACAGAGCCCACTCTGGGGAGCGGCACCAGCTCCTTCTGCCAGGACACATTTCCATCAGGAAAACAGAGGTTTCACCCCATTCACATTCCCCCATCCTGAAGCAGATCACTCCAGGCAGAAACAAGGCTCATTTCAATGTGCAAGGAGGGAGAGAACCTGAGATGACTGTGATGGTTTTAGTCTAGGTCTTCCTTGGTGACCAATTTGTAACCAAGGAAGGAGCCAAGTACCCAGTATTCCACACAATTTTTACGTAAACCAGAGTATAAATAAGTCGGAGATTAGAGACCTCGCTCTCTTCTCTTCCGGCGAGGTCTAGGAACAGTGGGTCCCTGCGTTGGTCTCGCTTATCTAAAGCTGAGGCCTGCAAAGTCCGCTGTCCTACCACGTGAGGGTTTGGAGAGTGCTGGCTGTGACTGCCAATCCTGCTATTCTAAAAGACGTGGTGAAATCTGTTTTGTTAGTTATTAGTATAGTTCGATCTAGTATACCTGTTTAGTGTCCCTTTTGTTCCCTTTTGTCCCCTTTTTTCCCTTTCCCTATCCCTGCGGGGGGTGAACCCCCTTTTTCTGTGTATATAGCATCTTAACTGTATATAACTGTAATTTGCGTAAATATAAATATATTTTTATATAAGCAGCTTGATTGTGGGTTCTTTAATTTTTATAGTTTCTTTCTCCTTTAACCTAAGGGAAGAAAGAAGGGAAGAAAGAGACTGCTGTCCTAGCTTTCGGGCATTTGGCAAAGAACCAAGTCCAAACCGTCACAGATGACCCAACAGCACAGGCTCAGTCTTTCAGCGGTCAAGGCAAAGTCAGACAGATCACTCCAGATCAGTGATCACATGGAAATAAGAGAGTAAATAAGGCAAGAGGAGCCTGGGAAATGCTATCCCATGCTATGGAAAAAAAATTAAGGAAAAATCACAGCAACAGTTTAAAATATCTTTCCTATTAAGCAGGTACAGGACACGCCTAACCCTCATCACCAATCCCAAAGTCACTTGTGCATTGGATGGCTGAACAATGAACCTCCTGAGTGGAACTTCAGAGCAGCTTTTTCCCGGCAAGTCATCGCTTCATCATCATCCAAACCCTTTCAACAGCTTCCAAAGAACAAGCTCTGAATGCACTGGAGAAATAAACTCCCCATTGAATTAATAATTAGGCCTTTCACGCGCTGGAAGGTTTCAGTGTGGTGAACAGAGATGTTGGGAATACAACCAGTGAGCTGCTGGCATCGCTGCCCACAGCAATTGTTTGGTGCCATCTGCAAGAAGCTGCTTGATCCAGCAGCACATCATTGAGTGGGTATGAATGAACCAACCAACAACTCAATAATCAGCTTACTGTTACTGGATCTGTTTAGTTCCTTTGATAGGTACTGGCAAAGGACTTCTCCTGAAAAATGAAAGGCAGGGAGTTAAACTTCTCCACTGTGTGTGCAATACTAGAGGGGGGACTACCCCTCCAAGGAAAAACAACCTGGTTTGTGAAGCTATCAAAGCTCCCAGCTTTCCTGCCCGCTGCTTCCCTCACTACAAAGTAATCCACAAAAGGCATGTTTTTTTAAAGCATCTACAGAAAGCTGCAGATGGTTAATGGGGTTGGCAACCAGAATTATGGCTTCATACCTAGATGAAGAACATCTTTAATGGTACCACTGATTCTGTTTCGAACAGCAACCTTAGATGTTTGACAGCCAAACTGAGAACCAGCTAAATGATGTTCAATTTACGGATGGACACGGATAGAAATATGGGAGTGGAACAGGTGAAAAAAGCAAAGTTCAAATGTACTTAGGAGACAAATACACTTTGATAGAATGAGCTAGCCTGCTAAAGTCAGAATTGGGCATGTAATGGCATAAATAACATACAGTGGTCTGTGAACAGAAGGTTCAAACACAAGATTCTGGCCCAGGCCTCATCAAAACTCCATCAGCAGAAAAGATTATTTTTTACAGCACATATACATACATAATAACCATCCATGTGCAGAACTCAAGATATATATAGCAAAGTATTATCTTAATCTGGCTGCAAGCAGCAATACTTCCTTCAGTCTTTCAGCTATGCCGACACGTTTCGCTTAAGAGCAGGCAGCCTGATTTACAGCTGAAAATAACCAAACAAGGCAGAAATAAACTCCAAAGGAAACTACTTCTTATAAAATCAAAGTATACACGACAAACCCATGCCAACTACTCCGCATCCTCCCCTTCCCCAGTGCATCCTCCCTGCCAGCACTGAGCCAGCCCAGCACTCCATCCCCAGGGTTCACCCCCTCGCTTTCTGTTGCAACTGGCAATTCCAATTTAGTGACTCAGGAATGTTTTGATCTCCCCATCCAATCTCATTATTCAGCAGGCCAGATCCACTGACCCAGAGCTCTACATAATACCCGGCTTGTAATTACTTGTAAATATCCCCCCCCCCCTCCTTATTACACGATATTCACAATCCAAAATAAGAGCAGAGGAAATGAAAGGGAAAAGATGAGGGGAAGTGTTTGAAATGCAACATCAACCCGGTTCAACAACACACACACAAAGAGGAAAAAAGTCTGGGAAAAGGGAACGCACAGTTGTTTAAGAAGCAGAAAATGCAGATGTAAGTATGAAAATGAGAAGAAAAAGATTAAAGAATGACGAAGATGAGATAACAAACACAAGCAAAGCTATACAAGTGCAAATTGAATTCAGCAACACATTCAAACCGTGGTGAGTTTTGTAACACAAATGAAGAAATTCGCTTAGGAAGGCTGTGAGCTCCTGCACCCATTTTGCTCAGACCAAAACCAGCTCTTCCAGCCTCATTTCTTCTCCAAATTTGAATCCAATTTATCTAATACTGTATTTTCCCCACACACTGGAACCACAAATAGTGCTCAGCACCTTTCCCTCCTGTAACCAAGAGACAGACACTCCCTTTTTCCTCCCAGAAATCAGACACGTTCTCAGACCTATTTGACCAGAAGTGTGTGCGTCTCTTGTCTCCCCAAACCTCCTCTGACAGATGCTGGAGAATAATTTTTATTGAATAATTCCAGTGACAGAACTGTCCTCATCCTGCTCCATATGTTGTTAACAGAAAGAGGGAAGCACCTTCAGGATACTTTCCCTCATAATCCATCTCTGCCACGTACAGGAGCTGTACCACAGTTAGCAAATATTTAAAGAAATGCTGCTGCAATTAAGGCAAATACAATAAATCAATATACAAAACAGGAACTCCCAAGTCTTTATTTTCACATCCTTACTTGCTCACTTGCAAAATGAATCAGCATTGGAGAAACAACAGGAAAAAGCTGAGGGCAAAGCAAAGTGCCTGCAGAAAACCACTACTATTTTAAAGCACCTTTCCTCTGCCTGTAGCTGTCTTGAAATAGTGATTTTTAACTCATTAATTGAATCACTAACATCTACTATTTTGTTAAAGCATCCAAGAGTGTGTTTTGGTGTTGCTTATATTTTTGTATCACAGCACAAAAGCCTCTCAGCTACATTTTGCTATTCTGTTTGTGGCCTTTTCGCTGAAGGTCACGTGAGAAATTTCATAGCCATAAAAAAACGTTCTGTTTTAACGTAAAAGCCCTGATGGAAAGCTAACTGAGCATCCAGGGAATTAAATTAAGTGCGTAGATCTTTCTCCCAGAAATGAAAAAGAACTTTACTACGTCCAAATGCATCTGCCTTGGGAACAGAGGACAGGCTTCCAACAGGGAAAGACTGCAGTGCTAAAAACTTCTTTAAATTCCCGTAAGTATGAGGGGTTTTTAAAAAATAGAAACACAGGGCTTTTAAATAAATGAACAACACAATTTTTCTGCTAAATTCAAGCCTAAATTGACGTAACCTCCACCACTGATGGCTGCAAGAGAGGTTCCACTGAAATTTGTGACAAACTTAACTACAGTGACACAGTGTTGTTTCTCTAATGAGCTTAGCAGATTAAAATGTGGCCATTTAAGTCTGATTGACCAACCTGTTATAAAGACTTGTGACCTTGTACCCTATACAAGAGTAAGATTCAAGCTGGCTAAAGGAAGTTTTCCATATCAGGGGTGACAAATGTGAAGTATTAGATTTGCATTTTCTATCCTCTCTCGTCAACTAAAATAATTACTCTAAAAACCTGGGGGGTTTAGTGGATTCCCTGCTTAGGATTTCATTGCTCCTATTTAATCCTTCAGCAATATTAAATTATTGTTGGTGGCATTACACTAATTTATGTGCAGTGTGCAACTGTCACAAACTGCACATGGCTATAAAAAACTTGTGTCTGCTTACTCAGTTATTTAAAAAATTAGGAAAAAATCTGTTTCCTTGGCTCATTATTACTCTTAATTTTCCCCTCTATAAATTGTGTTTGAATCACTGTAACTACTCACAGCAAGTTCACTGGAATAAATCAGCAAACCCACAACATTCCCTGCTGTGGGTAAAGTGATGCTGATGCCAATTCTTCTGGAGAAGAAATATTTTAAACTTCTTCAAAAGCACCAGCCTAGACATAAAGCTCCATTCGTGTCAGGTGGGTTTTATAAATTTTAACAAAAAAAAAAAAGAATTCAGTCCTGTTTTTGTTTTCCTACCAGTTGTGAGGCAAATGAAAAGGTAAATGAGGGTTTTCCCCTCCTCAAAATTTAAATAATGTAACGCTATGGATTTACAAACTGCAAAACATGGACCAAAATTACTTTATATCTAATTTGGTGTTGGAGTTGCTGTGTTGTCAAATAAACACTCTTGGCAGTTTCAATCATGAACAGTTTTTGGTAAAGACTTTGAAAGGAAGAGTTTATTTTAATGGGTAAAAAAGCAAAAGGGAAGAGCAGGTTGTACCAACAGCAGAAGGCAATGCTCATACCTTCACCCTGAACTAAAATGATCCACCCTGGTGTTTCCCTTGTGAGAAACTTTGCCAGTTTTCAAGTTATCAAACTCTGTCATTCAGTTGTTTAATGGTTGTCTCTCCCCCCACTAAGCACACAAATATTTTGCTTAAAAAGGTATGAATAAAAAGGCAAAATAAGCATAAATTATAAAGAATTTGTATTTTCCAGAAAAAACCACCCACCCAGCTCAGGAACAGAGAAGTCAAAATGCTACCAGGAACCCCCTGTAACATCAGAGCCTTTCTATTTCACAGGGTAATTAGAGTTTAGTAATCTAAAATATACATTTTACTCTAAAAATTAATCTTATTTAATAATACAGGCAGAAAGTAGACTTTCCCCCTGATTCACTTTTACCTCATGTATCCAATCAGGTCCTCCCAGCCTAAGATGATGGATAATTATTCCAGCAACACTTGTATCTTCTCAGTTAAATTCCGAAGGCTTCAGTTCCAGAGGTTATTTCTTTTGCAAAGTTAAAAAATTAGGTGTATCTTAAGATCCTCTCTTCTCCTAATTGCTCAACTGTATTTCCCCGTTTTTTATGGAGGGTGGGGAGGAGACTTCACTATTTCATTATTTCACTTCCTCACAGAAACTGACAGAAAAAAAAAAGAACATTTTCGTTTCCTTCTGTCAAATAAAAAAAACCCAGAAAACATGGGCTTCTAACACACCTCCTTTATTACATCATAAAGAGCTGCAGTAGAGCTGCACTGGGGACCAACCACTGTGCCAGTGGTCATGCCCAGTGAGGGCATCCCTGCGCCAATAAACAGGACTTTTAATCACAACCTGCTCTATCCCAGAGGTTCCCACTGGCACAATCCCTCCTGCAGGTCCTCGGTGGCCAAGCACTGATTGTCACCACTCCCTGCCAGGCAAACACCACAAACACAGCAGGACACCGCTCCTGCAGCTGAGAAAAACCCACCAGGACATGCAGTCGGTGTTGTGAAAGAGACATTTTGGGCCTGAGAAAATAAAGGCCAAAGACCCCCCCAAAAAAACAAGCCCAACAAAACGCCACCAGGAGTAAGCGGTGCCCTGATTACCAAGGGGACACAGATAAAACCACTGTGAGGGGTGAGCACAAACCCAAACACAGCAAGTTCTCCCAGAGGCCATCTGCAGGCTCCAGGTGAACACCTGCCCAGAATTCAGCTGACACAGAAAGCAGGAATTGCTTTTCCCACAGCCCGGATCAAGGACAACACCCCCCCACCAGCAATCACCAGGCCTCACCATGTACCCCCCAGTCCTGCAAACCAGAACCACCCCTGCACATGGAGCGGCAGGACTGGCCTAAAAACTGCAAGTGAAATGGCAAGCCTTGAACAGATTTACTAAAACTAACTGATGCAAACAAATATATGTGTATTTTGGACATGGGAGACACTTTTCATACCACAGATTCCTCCTCGCTGGATGGCGCTGGGCGTTACAGAAAATGGTTTAGAAGCCCCGAGGAGATGAGTTTCAAACCTGCCTCATTCAAATTCCCAGCACATGGACATTCAGAAGCATGAAAGGAGTTCAGACTTCAGAATTCCACGACAAAATCTGAACTGACCAGCTCAGCTTTTACTTGTTTTGGCAGGAAAATACAACCAAGTTCCTTTGGAAGGCTGGGTAATGCTGGCAGTGATGCCTTCACTGCAAAGATTTCTGTTTCTTCTCAGGTGAATTAAACCAGAGCCAACATCCTTGGGATTGAGAACACATTTATTCCCTAGTGACCCCAAAGTTTTGAGGAAAGCCACTGTGAATGCACTGCTAATGTCACAATATTCTTATAAATCCCCCAGAATGCATTACCCAGTACACATCCCATATGTTGGAGTCAGCTCTCCTGGCTACAAATACCCAAACAAATCCCAGGGCTGGATTAAAAGGGGTTTTAATTTAAAGTGACATTTTCTTACAGGAGACAAACTCTTTGGTATTTTCTAAGTATACAGTGTGGTTTCACCAACAAAAAGATTTATTTTATACTACTCCTCCACAAACCATAACGATGTTTATTTCCCCTGCTCTCCTCACTCTGCATACATTTAATCTGCAGACTGCCTGATGAAGTATGTCCTCAGCTCCTCCACTCAGTCTGGCAACAGTATTTCATGGCTGCTTAAAAAAAAGAAAGAAAGAAAAAAAAAAAGGCAGTCTATAATTTAGAAATAATAAGGCAACTAAGAATGTATTTATCCTACTGATTTTCCCACTAACTCACCAGTGATTTAACAAGAAAAGACACAGCTCGGATTTCAGACCATACACTCAGTTTGCAAACCTGACACTTCAGGAAAAACCACGTCCTAGACTTTAATTGTAACTGAGTTTTCTAACATTATAATTGGGTAAGAAATAGAAGACATATAGTTTTTATACCCTGAGTTTTCAGACAGGAATCACATTTCAGACAACTTAGAGCAAAAAGGCCCCTATTACCAGTGGGGCATAATTTAATCACTGCCATTCCCAAGGCCTTTCAGTTCCAGCACAAAGTATAGAATTATCACATTTAGGGCCTTTTCCCCACCTAAATAACTGAGAATAATGTCACAAACCCCGTAGTTTTTGTGACTGTGACACTTTTTATTCCTCCCTGTTATCTTCACTAACACCAGTGTGTGACTGTCTCTTCACTCTGCCTGTACCCCTCAAGTGATGCCATCAGTCCAGTGTTAAATCCACGTCATTCCTAAACATACTCCCCAAAGCACGAGGATGTCCCCCTGGAAACCCTTAACAGGAACAAAATGAGTTGTAAAATAACACCTTTCCCCGTTCAGAGTTATTTTAAAATAGTATTTTATACATCCACACATTTAAACAGCCTCAAAATAGCAAGGAAGAGTGAAAGTCATAATAGATAATTTTTAACATGCAGGAGGGAGTCCCTGGGCTTTATAAGGAAGATATCAACAGAAGAAGTCAGGGGAAGAAATGTGGTTTTAAGGCAAGGTGCAGGAAACCAGGGTAAGGAGTTGTGCATTACCAAACAGCTAGAGAAAACGCTGGGTTTTCATCATCCAGGATGTTTCATCCAAAATATGTTCCATTCCAGGCCCAATAGTAAAGTCATGTTGGCTGCTGTCCCTGTTACCCAAACCACTCAGTGAAACAGAGAGGTAGGCTTGGGAAATTATACTGTGCACCTTCCACACACCTTCTGATTAACTCTGATTGCCTGGTTTTCCTGAGCTAATTGTGAATAGCAAATGCTGCGCCAAAGCAAAATTTAAAAGGGCAACAAGAATGAAATCAGCAAGTGTGGAAATCAGGAACTTTTTAGGAAAAGAAAGACACATCTATTAAGGAAGGTAAATATTGTCACTAATTACTGTCCAGACAAAAATATTTCCACTGAATAGGTATTTATTTCGCTCTCTGATGAAAATGGTCTACTCCAAGCCAGAATATTATTTTCCAGCATTACCTTTAGGGCCTTCAGAAGGACTGACTGACCAGTGATTTGTCAAACCAAACCACAAAGAATACAAAAATAGTTTTCTGAAGAAGGGACAAGCTTCAGACCCTATTTTAATTTCACCACACAGACCAGAACAGCTCCAAGACACACATAAGAATCATACAGGTGTGGAAAGCAAGGTCCCTGTGTGACTGAGCTCATTAGTTATCAGATGGAAAACACTCCTAAAGTTCTCAAAGAACAGCAACTCAGAATGAACCTGGAACTAAATCCATTCACTGCCCTAAACAGAAACTGAATCCAGCTTTTCAACTCAGTTTAGAACAGGAATGTCTCTGGCTACAGCTTCCAAGAAACAGGTCGCCTCAGATTTCAGTGGAGGGACAGTTTTGTGGTCCCTTCCTTCCTCCTCTAGGAGCAGCAGGTGAGGAGATTTTGGGGGGTGCTGGGAAGAATGTAGCACCCAGGACGTCCAGCCAGGATCCCAACAATCACTCCAGAGCTCAACCAAGGTCCCCTGTCCAAAACATCAAGTAGATTGAGTCATGTGAGGTGTACTGGTATGCCCTCTGTGAAAGCACATGAACACTCATTAATTTTATTCCCCTTCTACACAATGTCACATCTCCCAAAAACACACTGCCACGCTCCAGACTCTGACCTCAGAACTAGAGAGAAGTAAAGAAAAATTAAGACATTCCTTAACATATTTTTAACAGCAACCTCTCAGGAAATGCTGGAAGCAACTTGAAATTATAAATATCCCACCTGATGCGGCCTGGCCTCGGTAGAACAAATTACCTGCATTTGGCATATTCAAGATTACTGCTGATACTGTCACTTGTAACTGCCCACAACAACATCTGGGGTTTGGCTTCCAAGTCCCCTCCTCTCTACGAGCAGCTTGAAACCCAATTATGTTTTTCCAGTAAGTGTCCTTAAATCCTTACGCCACGAGAAGCGGATTCCCAAGGAAAATTCCCCAACAACCGACCCAGGCAAAGGCCAACTGCTACAAATTAAACTGCTACAATATTACCATCAGAGCAACAGAAAATCCTGCTAAGATGTAAAACTTGTAATGACAGATGGAAGAGAAAAAGAATGTTTTCATCTGAAGTAGAGAAAAAAATCGAAGACATAAAAGGGGAAATGTAAAGAGGGGAAAAAAAAAAAAAAAACAAACCTCTGTGAGTTTCTGCTTTTTGGAACTGTAATAGGTCACTGCAATGACATCAGTAAACTTTGGGCTTCTCTTACCCCCACTGTAAAACATCAGCAATCCAGAGGTTCTGTATATTCACTTTTTTCCTGCAGATTGTTCCTTAGAAGCTGCAAAGGTTCCAGAATCCCTGACACCAACCACAACTTCAGTCAGACTCAGGTGAAGCCAAGGAAGCTCCTTGGGACCGAAGCAGAAGCAGGATGGTGTAAGTGCTCCTGGAGCAAGCAGTTAAAAAACAGTTCCTGGCAGATACATAAATATATATTCCCAGAGGGAAGAGGAAGCCCAGAGGGCAGGAAGGGGAAGCACAGGTTGCTGTTGGATCTCTGGTTTGTGCTCTCCTATCAATGGTCTGAGATAGTACCTGTCGCTGCAAACAGATCCACAGAACCATTGACTTCCACCATTCACTGGTCAGAAGCCACAAAAGTACCAGTTAATGAACACAGACTTATGTCACAAAACTCAAGAAAGAAAAGGTTCACTAGTGGTGCTTTGGTAAGAGGTAACTCAGTGCCACTGGGTTTTTCGTTCGCACAGCCATCCACCCAACGAAGTCCAGATCAGGGCACTGAAGTACATTAAAAATAATAAATAAAAAAAGAGCCCTAATCTTTCACTGAGAAATTCCCATTACAAAACCCTTGAGCACATTATGAAAGAGGAGATGGTAGCTGCTAATATAAGCTAATTCTGGCCTAGAGGATCGTTCTGTTTGCACCTCTGTGCGCTACAAACCTTCAAATTCCTCCTTCCAGCACTTGCACAAGAAGATGAGAAACTTGCACCCAGGAGAAAAAGGTACTCCAATTTTACTGAATTTGTCCCTTCAACACACTGGCACTGAAAGCACCTCAGCATTACTGAAAGAGGCAGAAAAGGACTTTGAGAGGCACATTTCAGTGCAGTGCAGATATATGGAAAGTGCAATTAGGAAGAACTGCCAGGATATAAGAAATTTGAACATATGCTAAAATAATTTTATTCATGTTCTCCCGATAAAAAATGATTCATCACCAATGCATTAAAACCCTGCAATCAATGCCAATAATTATTATTAACTATTGTATGCACAAAAAAATGGTAACCTTTTTTGGTCACTTCATAAAAACATTCAGGAAACCTTCTGAGGCACTTTCATCTTGGAACACAGTCCTCCCTACCCGTTTACATAGACTGAACCAGGAAGCAAAGTGCTTCTGAAGGTAAAACATGCACTTTCTAATAACTGTGCTTTGTTTTTATTGATTAAGAAAATATTTTCACTGAGTTTCCAAGGAAATCCTAAGATGCAGCACCATTCAAAGTCCTTTCTTTCAAGACTAAAGGCAGCCACTGGTCAATCAACCAGCATCAACACGGGGTAGTTGATGCAGTAACAAAACTGTAAGAATAAACAACACATTAAAACAAGGGTAGGAATTCTCAGTTTTTAAAGGATTATAAGCATTGGCCACCTGCTGACAGCACACACTGGCCAGGTGCACTCAGGTCACTCCTCAATTTCCTTTTCATTCTCCAATCTTTAATTTTGCAAACATCCATCAGTCTTTAAATCATCCTTGATGTGTGGAAGAGCTTTGATAGCCAGGGCAGGTAGCTGGAGATGTTCCTCATCCCAGGGGGTTACTGATGTTCCTCATCCCCTCCTCCGAATTCTGCCATGACCCATCTGTGCCATGGCCCAGGTGGCCACACCTGAGGCAGGTGATGGGCTCACTGCAGGGCTCTGTGCCATCTGCTGCCAAGGTGGGGGTCACCTCACCGAGTCCCAGCGACTGCCAAACCACACTCCTGCTCCTGGGAAATGTCTTCCCAGGCAGAGGTAAAGCCAAACAAAGAGCACTTGCACAGCTCGAGAGCAAACAGTGAAGGAAACCAGTTACTTCATTAAAACTATCCTAAATTAATCCCCCTGTTTGTGGTTTGAGGGGAGAGCAGTGAAGATGCCACCAGATGCCAGTCTGCACACTCTGGGGAGGATACTGGAGTGCTCAGGCCAGGTATGAGCTCTGCAGAAAATTTCTGCCAACCCTGTCCCAAACATACCGAAAAAATATTTTGATCTGGTTATTAACATTAAAAAGACTTAAAAAAGATAAAAAACTGGCAAACTGATCAAAAGAGGCAAATACAGGAAATACCAGAGGCCAGTTACAGCAGTTATTGTAAGTCAAGAAATTTAATGGACAGACAGGATTTCCTGAAGCCCCTTCCAACCCTCAGTTGTGCCTACTTTTCCAGAAAGGATATTCTGGCAAATGAATTCATAAATTAGAAAAAAAAAAAGGGCCAGATCAGCAACTTTGTATTTAACCTAAAACATGATTTCTGCAGTAATCTGGTTAGGCTTCCATTAACATTCACTATCACACTGTTTAAACACAGACAAAAATCCTTCTTGAAGCTCAGCAAGAGAAGAAATGCAATAATGAACAGCAGCACTGCTGACAAGCACCAACTTACCACACAGCCTGAGCGAGGCCAAGGCTCTCAGCACCAACATTCCTGAACCTGACCAGTTCCATGAACCCGACAGTGCTGTCAGGTTTGGGTTGGAAGGGACCTTAAAGCTCATCTCATGTCCCTGGGCAGGGACACCTTCCACTAGACCAGGTTGCTCCAAGCCCCATCCAACCTGGCCTTGGACACTTCCAGAGATGGGGCAGCCACAGCTTCACTGTACAACCTGTGGCAGCGCCTCACCACCCTCACAGGGAAAGATTTCTTCCCAATATCCCATCTAACCCTGCCCTCTGTCAGTGTGAACTCATTTCCCCTTGTCCTGTCACTCCAGGCCCTTGTCCAGAGTCCCTCTCCAGCTCTCCTGGAGCCCCTTTAGGCACTGGAAGGGGCTCTCAGGTCTCCCCAGAGCCTTCTCTTCTCCAGGTGATCATCCCCAGCTCTCCCAGCCTGTGTCCAGAGCAGAGGGGCTCCAGCCCTCAGAGCATCTCCACGGCCTCCTCTGGACTCACTCCAGCATGAACGTGCTTAAGTCA
Organism: Empidonax traillii; assembly: GCF_003031625.1. Lineage (NCBI taxonomy): Eukaryota > Metazoa > Chordata > Aves > Passeriformes > Tyrannidae > Empidonax > Empidonax traillii. The sequence continues at coordinate 322,799 of NW_020956009.1, read as the reverse complement.
TGCTTTGGGACTGCTCCATGTTTTCCAACGTACAACAATCCAAACACCCCTGCTGATTCCATGGATACCTTCTCCTGGCATGGTGAGAATGATGGGAAAAGCTTGTCCGTACCACAGCCGTATTCCAGCCCCTGCTTTGATCATCCTCTGCAGAGCAAGCTCTGCAGGCTCCAACCGTCTTGGGAACCTTCCCAGGGCAGCCAGGTCAGCGACGGTGCCACCCCAAACCACACCAACCGCCTGCGATCCACTGAAAACCGGGACACGCTACAGCGTAGCGGGAGGTGGATCACTGGACACTCAGGAAAGACTGAAACAGTGTTTATACTTCCTGGAATAATCTACATGGATTATGGTCCACTCTGGGAGACAAAACATACTCCAAAACGTTACTTTTTTTCAGACACTCGCTGATAAAAGGTGGTTAAATATAGCACAGGGACACCCTGCGAAGTGGGGGAATCTTCCACCGGTGCTTTGAACCTCCAGCCTGCAATTTATCAACACAACACATCCAAGATTTAGGAGGAAAATGACCACGTTGCAGCATCTCCCCTTTCATTTAAACGCTGCAGACAGTGCCTAAGATGAAGTAAAGGAGGGAAAGAAGTATTTATTTATGCTTATAAAAAGCTGTTTGGCTGAAAATCCCATCTCCCAACCCAGGGTTCTCCACAAAGCAGATTCTGCACTGCCAGCATCATGACAAATTTCTCCAAAGCCCTTAGAGCATGGCAAGAAAACCACAGGAAGCTGCCCAATAAAAATAAACTTCTTTTCATCCTACACTCCATATATTAAAGTCAATTTCTCTTCCACTCCAGCTTCTGCTTCCCATCTCTCCTCCCTCCCAGAGCACAGCACACTTGATTTATTAGAGCTAATTCATTAAAGCCAATGAATCTGGCATCTATTTCCCAGGATCCCTTAGTCAGATTAGGATTCCATGATTTTCCTATCACAAGCAAACAAAAACGCAAACACTCATCCTGAGCAGCCTGAAACCAAACAGATGCCCGAGAACCTGAAAGCGCCTCCACCGACATCACAGCCGAAAGAATAAATCCCACTTCAAGGTGGCTGCTACAATTTGAGAATTCGAATAGGTCCAATCCTGACGCATTTCCAAAGGAAATCCTTGCGGCTCTGCATACTTTGGAGAGCTTAATTTACCCAGAGAAACGGGTGAACCACCACGGCTCAGCCACTGGGTGAATGCGGCCTGCAAGTTTTCTGCTTCGATAGCGGCAAACTAAGACAGCATCCAAACACACACACATCATTTCCCTTTCCTGACGATAAGCTGGCACGAGGCAGACACCAGCAGGGAGAATTAGATTATTTCACACCGCTCTAAGACGATGTACCATATTTACGGGGTTTTTTTTTTCTTTTCTTTTTTTTTTTTCTTTTTTTAAAGCTTTACCGCAGCACAGACAGCTCGACAGCAACACCTCACCGTGCACGAAAATTAATACCCCCACAAAAACGAAACCTAGAAAAGACAAAAAGATTTGGCTTTTCCTCCAGTGTCAGACGGGTTGGCCTTCACCTTCCTCCCCAGGGAGCACCGGCTCTATCGGTGCCTTCACTCCAGCAATAAACTCATCCAGCAATTGCCTTCATCCCAGCAAAAAACTCAAGGCTTTGATGTCACCGGTGTGTAACAGCCAGGTATTGATACAGCACAAAAGCAGGAGCGAGGCGCTATCAGGGAATTGTGCCGTTCTGTCCACTCGAATTCCCCATCTCCAGAATTACCTGACCGGAATTCTTAATAATGTGTGAGAGCCAGGAGGCACCGCACGAATAAACCGAATTATGCTGCCCTCGCAAGTTTCTCGTCATAAAGGCTGGATTTGCTTCCCCGCCGCCGGTACGTCATTCATTAAGCACCTCATCGCCCGAGCGGCCACAAATTATTTCGCCAAAAAATTAGGCAGAACAATGTAAGGAAGGGGAAGGGGGAAAATCACCGCGGCTGCCGGAGCGAGCCGGGGTGAATCACTGCTCCCACACACACAGATGACTTTCATTACAAATTCACCTTCCCGAGGCCTTTTGTTTGGGGTTTTTCCTCCGAGCCCGGGGGGGAAAGGGGAGGGTGCGGAGGGCAGGCCCCGCACCGCCACCGGGGAATGGGACGGGGGGTTCCCGCGGCGGGGATGCTCGGCGGGCGATGCCCCCCCAGGCAGGGAGATACCGGCGGGCAGGGAGACACCGGCGGCACTTCCCACCCTCCCCCCCGGTCCTTCCCCCCCCCCTCCTCCCTTCCACCACCACCACCACCACCACCAGCTCCATCTTGGCCTCCGCCCGCGGCCCGGCCCCGCCGCGCTCACCTGCGGCCCTACGGCGGGCGGGCGGGGGCCGCGCAGCCCCGGGGGTGGGAGGGCGGGGGCGGCCCCGCGGCGGGGGGAGGGGGGGCGGGGGCGGCTCCTCGGGGGCCTCGCGGGGGGCCCGGTCGCGGCGGCCGCGCGCGCTCCGCCCTCAGCGCCCGATGCCGCCGCCAGACACCGACCGGGACCCGGCCACGGCAGGGGGCGGGGCCGTCGCACTGCGCATGCGCCCTGCCCACCCTCCCCCCCTGCCCGGCACGCAGCGCCCCCGCCGGGCGCGGGCACGAGGCCGCGGCCCCGCGCACGATGAGGGGGGTGAAAGGGAGATCGGGAGCGCGCACGGGGTTATCCCGGTAGGGTGTGGGGGGGAGAATGTGTAAAAGCGGAATTAACGCGGAAAAAGGAAACTTCCCTGACCGGGAATCGAACCCGGGCCGCGGCGGTGAGAGCGCCGAATCCTAACCACTAGACCACCAGGGAGCTGTATGAGAACTGCTTCCTCGCTGCACTTCACACTCCGCTACCGCGCCCGGGCAGGGACGGCGATACCGGGAGTGCGGTAGAATCGGGAGCCACGGCGGCATAGGGACCAGGAGCCGTGGTACAGGGACCAGGAGCCGTGGTACAGGGACCGGGGGCAGGGCCTGCCCTACAAAGGCCTGGGAGCTGTTGGCACAGGGACCGGGGGCTGCGGTGGGACTGGGGATTACAGCGGCCCTGGAATCGTGCTCTGTAACACACGGACTGGGGGCTGTGACACAGGGACAGGGGGCTGTGACTCACCACATGGGCCGGTGATGGCGGTACAGGGTCGGGGGGCTGTGGCACGGGGATTTGTGGGGCTGGGGGCACAGGCACAGGGGCTCCGGTGGGGTCAGGGGCTGCAGTGGCACAGGGGACATCCCCAGCACATCTCCCGTGTGCCGCAGGCCTGGGGGTTCACTGCCTCTGTGATGCTGTACAGATGCTCAGCCTGCTGCCCGCTCACACATCCCTAGTTCTATATGCGGTTTGGGCAGCACCTTCAACCCCTGCCCTGCTCCAGAGGGTCCCATCCTGCCACCCCACCGGCCCTTGTGGGCACCAGGAGCTCAGCACAGAGACAGTTCCCTTTATTGAACAAATGAACACTTACAATTAGAGCAAAACAGGGTTTTTTAAGCTCCTGAGTCTGTTCTTCCCAGTTGCTCAAGTTTCCTGGTGCTCCTGGCTGTTCCCCAGGGAAGGTGGCTGTTTCCCAGTGTTGGGTAAAAGCCTGACTTCCACCCATCCAGTGCATGCCAGAGCAGGTGACCTCAGTGCCACTGCAGGGACACTCATTCCAGTTATCCCTCCCATAGCTCCAGCATGGCCCTGCTGGCATTTGTGGCCTCTCGGTGCAGCCCTAAAGGCCTTTCCCGTCTGCTGCTTCTGACTCACATTTTTAAGAAATGAGCGATGATGGATCCCATTTGCCAACGGAGTCATCGCCAACAATCACACACCCATGCCCTCTCCTGCTCCATCCAGCTCCATCCCCAGCCCAGCTCCAGGATCACGCTGGAGCACAGGATAGAGCACAGGATCCCTCTGGATCCCTCTCACAAGCCTAAATGTCACATTCCTTAAAAAATGTTGGTTGCAGTTTAGGCTGAGGGTCGGGACATAGTGCCGGCAGGGAAAAGTGTCTCCTTCCAGTTCTTTGCAATTGGTTACCTTTTGATTCTGCTATTTATCTGCTTGTTCTCACTTTGTGGGATGGAGCAATCCAGCTTCCCCCCACCTTTGACGCTCTGGATGATGCACCTGCACCTCACGCTCCTCCGCCCAAGTTGTCCCATCTTTGGGCACAGGTGCTTACCCTCCCATTTACAGTGATGGAGGTTTCCTTTTGATGGCTTAGGAATTCCAGTGCCCTGCAGTGAACTTTCCCAAGCTCTCCTTTCCTTCCCGGCCATGAAGGAACACAGGGGTTTGCACCCACAAGAGCTGCCAGGAACACACTTTGAAGCCAGGAAGTGACAGAAACCCTGCCAGGCTTGTAACCAGGAAGGAAAGGTTTGATTATAATTCCTGCAAAACACCCGAGATTCCTTGCTGGAAGGGACTGGGGAGGTGGAAAACAACCCTGAGCCCCTGTGGCTCTCACAGCCCCAGCTCTGCAGCCCGGGCACTCCCAGCAGCATCTCTTCTCCAGGATCAGGTCTCGTACCAACCCCTCTGCTCTTCACCCCAGTTGCAGAGATGTAGTTTTGCCTACCGAAGTCAGGCAGGAAAAAGATCCCCAACCTTCAAAACAAACAAACCAACGCCCCACAAAACCAAACCCAAGCCCTCACCACCAAGCAGGTGCCTCAAGCCTAGCCAGGCATCCTTTCTCTGAAAGCAGCACACTGAGGATCTCTGCTGGCCTCTCTCACAACCTAGTTGCCTGCTCTCCACTGGCCTTTTAAAGTTGAGAGAGAGCAGCTCCCAGCTCTCCCAGCCATCCATCCACTGCTCCCTCTGTGCCGTGCTGCTTGACTGCCAGAGCTTCCATGGAGGCGACGGATTCCCTGAGGTATCACGCCGGGAAGCTGCGCCAGCACCACAGCTGCAGCTTTTCCTTCCACATTCAAAGCTTCTCCAGGCTCAGCTCCCACTGCCAAGGTTACTGCTGGGACTGCAGTCCCACACTCCCAGCTCGAGGAAGCTCGAGGTTCACGTGTGGCACCGGTGGCAAAGGGAGAGAGGTGATGGAGCTTGGAGCTCCCCAGCCCAGGGCACAGGCATGGCTCAGGAAACAGCTTGGGAACCATGTCCTGCATCTTGAAAAGGAAACATCAGACTGCAAATATTATTTAGTGCATTCCTTTATGAGAAAGCATCTGGAGAGCTGACAGACAACGAGCCAGAGGGATAGGAAGGAATGTTTCAGTTGTTTGTTGCCTCGGGCTGCTGCAGGCAGTTGGTATTTACCTGACAAGTTCATAACAAGCGCCCAAGAGTGGAGTCCGGTGCTGTTAGACAGAAGAAGACAAAGACATTCACCCCCTTTTCTCCCAAAGGAATCCTTTATTGACAAGTTTCCTCAATCTTTATCTTAAAGAGGAACAGTTCCATACCCAAGCTCCCGCAGTCCCCGTTTTACTGGCTCCGTTCCTCGCAGGGAGGCCAGTTCCAGTCAAACAAGGAGCGCCAGTGAACGACACTCTACACTCCACCTATGGCCTAGTACATCTGCCCACTAACATTTCATCCCCAGGTCTGCAGAGGGAGGAGAGCAGGGGTGGGGGGAAACGGAGATTAATCAAATCAGTGTCAAAACTTGCTTCTCTAAAGGGTCAGAGACGGTTCAGTCCCTCCCGGGTGATAAACCACTAAAACTACCCAGATATGTACATAAGTCTAAAGACCTGAGTAAGTCCCACTTCGCCTCTAAGGCACAGATTTGCTCACTCTAGGTATTTCTATGTGGAGGCACTAGAATAAGATCAGGCCTCTAGAAAAAACTTGGAATTTATCAGCTCCTGAGCAATGAAGCTGGACATCAAAAGAGCAAAACGTCCAGCCCCTGGGGGGACTGGGTGAGCTCCGTGACTCTCTGCCAGTTATGTAAACCAAAATTAGAGCTGGGGCTTTCAACTGAGAAACCCATCCAATCACAGCCAGATGTACCAGCTGGAGGAGCCCTCGGAGAGCAGAGTCCCTCCAATGGTATCCATATTCCAGCCTCCAGAAATTCCTCCTCCGAGAACGAAGGCAATAAGCTGAGAAGGGAGAAGCAAGTTTCATACACTCGGCAAACAGAGTGCACCACTGAATTTAAACACAAGAACTGGCTTTATAAGCATGCTGCTATGACTGCATGATGCAAAACTCCAGTGCTCAACAACCAGCTTTAGAAACCTTGCAGTCTTCTCTACAGAAAACAAATCATAAACAAGTAAAGCGTAAGTGATGTAAGGCTTGCAATTCAGCTTCAGAGTCCAAGGGAGCATCGCCCTAATATGATGCCAAAGCTCTTTTTTTTTGTTTGTTTGTATTTTTTTTTGTCTGTTTTTAAGCTTTATTTCTTTAAAGTTCATTGCATTTAAAAATAAAGATTCTTAGTTTTGTTAAAGCTAGAGCGTTAGTGTAACAACGAGGCAGCTGCTAAGTGAAGTTTCCCTTTTGGGAGCCCAGAAAAAAAAAAAAAAAATCAACTGTTTACCCCGTTTACCAGACTGCTCCAATGAGAGCCAGAGAAAACAGTAACGGGAGAAGCCTGGGAGCATCCAGAGTAGCTGCATGGCCCACACAGAAAATGGAGCCAAAAGCTAAAGCTAAGGTGCTTTAGCATTCATTTGGCTTCTCCAGTAACTGCCCTCCTCGTGCTTCTCAGGGCCATGATCTGCTCCAAGCGATGTCAGACAAGGGAAAACTGTTTTTATCTATAGCAGTGGCATTTCTGAACTGCTTTAAGGAAACTCCAGCTTACACGCTCTCCCAAAAGGACAGCAGTGATACATTTAATCTACAAACTTTAGTGTAAAATATTATTTGTGTACAAAACTTTGCATTCTCTTTATTTGACTCGGATCCAGCAGCAGTGTCTATGAATGAAGGATGGATCTCTCCTGACTGGCTCTCAGCCCCTTCTTGGATCGGCATGTTGTTTGCTGTGGTGAAGGTTTGGGAGGGAGGGGGCTCTTCCAGTTGTGCACAGCCGTGCAAAGCCACATCCAGGCCTAGAAGGGAGCGTTGTCTTGTGGAGACTTGTCCCCAGCTCCCGAGGGGGAGTGCAGGCCGTCAGTGCTGTTTTCCCTGCTGCCCACCACTCTGTTCTGGAAGGAGAGGAGAGGGTGAGGATAACAAGAAAGCAGCACTGGGAATACCAAGTCAATTCCCCCTTGTCGAGGTCACCTACTGTAGCCAAGACTTCACATATCTGAGAGGCCATTTGCCCGAATACTAGTCTACAAGAAAAACATTGCAGAAATTAAAGTTTCTGCACAAGGCTTCACACTGTGTGTTTACAGGACAAAGCAGACTGTTACCTTTATGGTCCCAACTCTATCTTCAAAGGACTTGAAGGTTGCAGAATTCCTTGAAGAAAGAAAAAAAAAAAATCAAAACAACAAATCAAGGCAAGTTAGTTCTCAACCATATCAAATGGCACGGCGTGACCGGGCTCTGTGGCTGTTCCCCTGCAGTGACACCACTACCCAAAACACTTCCAGCTCCTCACAGCCTTTGGCACAAATCTCTCGGGCACACCAGGCAAGAACACCACATACAAACTCTGGAGGAAAACATTTATACCACGTGCAATCCGCTCAATTGCTCAAGCTAGAATCTTGAGGGAAACAAGTCCTAGTTCGCTGGGGAATCAAGGCACGGTAAGCAGAGAAGAAATCAGCTCCTAGTTTTACAAGGCCTCCAACTAAAAACATTCTGTTTTAAATAATGGAAAGGGAAAGCTGAGAAGCGTTTAAAACAAAGGCTTCAGCTTCCCACATCACATCCCGTGGGGGGGAAGAGGAGGAGCCATGTGCCTGCACCTATCAGCAGTTTTATTTCATACAGGAGCGATCATTCGCATCAGGAAATGCTCACGAAAACCACAGTGTAATAAATTAATCAGAGCATTTCATATTTCTAGCAAAGAAAACCAGGTCAGTTGTTTGACAAGCCAACAAGCTGCTTCTCTGGCGAAGGATTTCAGGGAGAGCTCTGTACTGAGCCTCCAGACCAGGCAATTACTCATAGCGCTGCTCCCCCGGGCCAGGCTGCAGGAGCGCTGGGAGATGACTCGTCTCATCTCAAGTTATTTTTGTTCCAAGGAATCGCTTTATATTTGCAGCCATAAAATAACCTCCCTTGATCTGGAATGAGAATGAACAGAGGAGAGTTTCTGTGGGCCTTGTCCAGCCCTGGCAGTCGTTTCCCCTGCAAGGAGATCACCACCTAAGGCACCACGAGGGCAGGCTGAGAAGGGCACTGAGCTCCCAGGCTGGAGGCAGAGGGTTCCAGTTAGGATTCATCTTGGCATTAGCAATGGCCATGTTGTACATTGTGAGAGAACTGTAATCCTGCCCTTCGGGGACCCCTGAAAGCCGCGAATTTCAATCAGACTTTGGTACAGGCGCAACGCTTGTGCTAATTAACCATAAGAGATACCAAGTAAACCCCCCCAAAACAGTCAAACTGCAGGCTGTGGTTCATCCATGCTTGGAGCAGGGTCTGCTCAAGAAGAGAATCAGTTGTACAAGTCAGAACAAAACCCCCAGCAGCAATGGAGGCAGCTGTACCACCCCCCAGCCCCACGTTACCTCATGGCTGGCATACTTATGGAGTGGCGAATGGAGTAACTGCTGCTCGGAAGCATTTGGAATAAGGAGGGAAAAGTTAATGACAATTTCACACTGTGACACCGTGCAAAAGCAGAGCAACCCCAGGGGCTGAAGCACTCACTGTCCACACACAGGCTGCTGTGGACAACCCAAGTGGTAAAAGCCAGCCTTCTCTCCCCTTATTTAACAGCTGCAGCCCAGAATTTAGTTTTCAGATACAGGACAGTAAGTATTTAACCGCAACTGCGATACAAAAGTCAGTCCCAGGGCGTTGGTTTGGGGCAGATTTCTCAATCTGTGTCAAAAGTGTAGGCGAGGCTTAAATAACCAGCTTCCCCTTTAAGGTCTGCAAGGGCCAGGCACAGAAACAAATGCTCTTTTAGAGCCTTGAAGAGTATCTTACCTAAGGGAATGCGAGATGGAGTGAGCCCTGGGAGAGGCCACGGGGCAGCAGAGAGAAAAGGGAAGCAACAGTCAGAAACTTGTGCAGAACTAAACACTAAAGGCAGGGACACGGTCACAGAATCATGGGACAGCAAAGCCAACTACTCAGGAGAAAACCTCTCAAATAAATCACAGAAGCAAGCAAAAAAACCAAAGCTTTTCATTGACTCAAGGCAAGCAAAGATGTTTTTCAAAGAGCAATAACAGCACCTCCAGTAACTTAGAGCCAGGGTGCTGGGGAGGGGAAGGAGTGGGTGTGCAACAGCAAAACAAAACATTTTTCCTATTCCTATCCATTGCTTTCCATTGTTTGTTTTAAGCATTTTTTTTTCTAAACTGAAGGTTTTACCAAGCACCAGCTAAATTGGCAGAGATACCTCCTTCCCCTAAATCCCCCCGTGGTCTCTCATACAAAGACAGCACTGCTTGGACTTCTGATGAGAACTTGTCTAAGGGCAGCCTGCAATGGATACCTGCACGTTATCTCGCCAAGCCTGCAAATCTCAAAGTTACAGCTCAGAGAACAAATGCACTGCAGCCTAATAAAGATGAGATTAGAGGTATATCATATTTACCCCATAACCTGGTTGCCCATTTTTAGGCTGGGGTTCTGCAGTGCAGTAGCATCTCAGAAGAACAGACCAGGGTTTTCTACCTCTATTAGTAGGATTACCAGGATGCTCTAAAGGAGCTTCTCCTGCCAGAGCAAGGTTTTATTCCACTTAAACATAACTTTTGTCTCTGCAGGAAGCAGTCATGGCAAGCTGGATGTGAAGTACTTGGCAAGGAGTACAAGGGTTTTTCCTGACAGCCAGAGCGAAGACATTTGGGCTTTGTGGTTTCATTTCCCTGTGCATCCAAGTCAGCTCTTTGGCAGGGCAGACTCCTTGAAATGCTGCCTTTGCATGTGAAATAAATTAACTTTCTACTTACTGTTGCTTAAAGGAGAACAACACAGATAACACATCCATGCACCAAGCTGCTCTGTAAGCAATACCACAAGCACTGGTTCGCTCGTTCAGTATCTTGGCCTGCACCTCCCAGTAACCCTTTTCCTCCTTCCACAAGGATTTCAAGTTTGCATTGATTCAGGAATTTGCAGGTACTTTTGGGATCAGGCTAAAATTTCATAATGAATTCGCTTGTAGCATTACATACAGCAGCAAAGTTCATCAGACAACGTGAAGTGCATTGGTGGACACAAACCCACAAAGCAACAAAAGCACTCCAATTTTTGCAGTTTACTAGAATCAGTAAAATGCAGGAACAGAATGTCTAAAAGCCAATTTACTTTTTAACTGTAGGTGGAGATAACAGAAAAGGCTGAATTGGCCAAGATTTGAAAAAAAATCCCACCCACTAAGGTAGATTTTCACCCCTCAACCCAATAGAGCATTAATGCAGCAAGCACACGGTTACAACGTGAACTTCACAGGGTCTCTTTACAATCCACAACCAGAACATTTAAAATTATTTTGACCAGAATACAGCAACCCTAAAGATTTAACCCAGGGGCACGTCACTTGTATATAAGAGCATTTTTAATGGAATTACGCCCACGCCCTCGGTGTATCCGAGGCTCTGCCCCATTCATCACGCCTTCCTTGCATTTATCAACCACTGAAGGCTGACTAAACAAGGAAATCCCTTCTGTTATCTCAACACTTCCAGTGCTGGAAAATAAACTTGCTTTACAAGTGAATTTGTAGTGGTAGAGGGGAAAAAAAAACCAGAGTACAGTAATGGAGGTTGCAGTGTAGACTACAGTGTAGGCTACATCTCTCTCTGTAACGGAGATTGTCTGGGAACAGAAATCATCCCTCTCGTTCAGAGCAGTGAGCACAGCAATACAACAGACTTCACTCCCAGTCAGCTCTGATCACATATCAGAACACCAGAGTTTCACCTGGCAAGGGTGAAAAGTGGGACAGTTCCTGCAAAAACTTATGCTCAGAGTTAAACCTCGTTCAGGATCAGAAACAGGAAGACTTGGATGCAGCACAGGAGACAGAAGTCTGTTTATATATGCAGAGAAGAAGTGAAAGTCTTAAAAAAAAATCATTACTGTGTTCCCCCACAGGGCCACAAACACAAATCCTGCTGAAATAACTTTGGCAGGGATTCCCAAGACAGAGGCTGCCTCTATTTCATAACACCTCACCCAAGGTAGTAGCTATAAAAAGGAATGCAGATGTTTAATTTGGTGACTGATGCTGTGCAAAACCATTGCTGCAAAGGCCTGGCTCATTCCTAGGCCAGCTGATTACAGGGCCACAGTTTTCACAGTGACTGTGCCAGGCCAGCTCTGTCACCAGGAGAGCACTCTGGAGTCCCCTCCCTCCCTCTGTCATCTGCTCCTGGGATGGCACAAACATCTCTGCAGCTGCATGACCTGCATTCTCCCAACTAAAAGGAAACAGGCAGGACCAAGCCTGTCAAAACAGCTCCTGCTGATGGCAAAACTGGTTCAGGAGTTCCCCCTTTGGTCCCAAAAAAAGCACCGTTCCCATCCCTTTGCTGCAACAGCCTGGCCAGGCTGCAGAAGCCAGGCACCAAATTTACTTATCAGTTTGGCACATCTTGTTGCCAGTATCTGCAATCTGCTGTGATTGCATAAAAATCTCTTCTTCCACCAGACTAGGGAGTTTCCAGGAAAGAAAAGTTACAACTTGAATGCTGGAAAGGGTAAGGAGCCAGCTAGTCCTCTGCCAAATTTAGATGTGAGCTACTGAAAACACCAAAAAATACCCTCCAGGAACACAGTAACCAACTCATTGAGGACAGAACCAGAATAAATCAGTACTATGTGATCAGAGGCCAACAAGTTCTTACCACTCGGGTACTCCCAGCCACAGTGGAATTGGAAATTCCCTACAAAGAATGACAGCTACCCATTCAATCCAAGGTCTGATACAGCACCTTAAATACAAGCTCTAAGAATCCTTCCTGATTAACCCTGACAGGCTGTATGTTCAGAATTAACTCTCAAATCCAAGAAAACACGGTCAAGGGATTTTTAATGGAAAACCTGGATGCTGCCATTAGTGGGGAAGCAATCTCTAGTTTAAAGTTCTGAAGAGCAGGTAAATCACCAAGCTGAGCTTTGAACTTGGCACCGCTGAGAATCTCACGGAGCAAGAACCTCAGCCAAGGGGAACCAGCCTCTCTTCCCAATTTGGAGAGGTTTAAGTCTGTGGTTGCTTCAGTGGTCATCCGCTTAAGATGAACCGAGATAACCACCACCCACAGCATAAAGTTTTTAATGTCGTCATAATCTTCTGAATCAAGTGGTATTTTCCAACCAACACGATGTAACTGTGCCTGGAAGACATGCTGCCCTTTTCCACAGAATGTCAACACACGGGGCTGGAAACCACATGGAATGCAGCATCCAGACTTTGCCCTGGTTTAAATCATGACAGAGTACAGGAGGGATGACCCCTCTCTAATCTGAAAAAATAATACTGAGAAAACACACCTCCATAATCCAGTAAGGAATGGAAAAGGGAAACTTTAAGACTAGTTTTGTACATATGACATAAAATATGCAGAGAAACTATCTGATAGTAGAAGGGGGAAGGCTTCTAAAAATGTTCAGTCAGTTCTCCTAAACCAAATCAAACTTAAATGCCTTAGAACAGGCTTTATACCACCAATAACTCTTCAATAAGTGTTTAATCTGTTCTCAACTACAATACACAGGGCCACACACCAGGGAGTAGTACATCAAAAGCAGTGTGCTGCCAACTAAGCAGAAAAATGAAAATAAGCCTGGTCATTGTCTAAAGTCTCATTCCTGTTTGAAACCAAGATCAAAGCACTGGAGTGCAGACCCGAAATCTTACCTCATGTCACCAAGCTTCCTGCTGATAACAGAACCTACATTGGAAAGGGCTGCTGAAGTCTTCTGTCCCGCCTGGGAAAGGGTTTCCTGGGTCTTCTTGTAACTAAGTAGAAAAAAACATCATAAATTGAAACTACCGGGTCGGATCTGAAAGTGTCCCCCCGGTTTTGAAAAAGGACCCCGTATTAAAGCAAAGAAGCAAGATTAGTGAGCTGCACTGACTTCACTGAAAGAGCCACTTCCAGACTTGCACATATTCAAACATTTGAAGTTTTTAAAAAAGCAGGAAGTGCAGGATTACCATTTCCATACGCTCGCTTTACCACTTCGACCATACGTTCTTAAATGTGACACAAAACATTTGCAAAAAAAAAAAGCAAAGCAAAACCAACTTTCCACGTGGAAGCTCTAACACCACAGCACTGTAGCCCAATATCTTTTGGACTCCTTGAGAAAATAAGTCTAGGGACCTATTCCACACTATCCTCGCAGCCTTGAGGAAGTTACAGCATTTGTTGTTGTGTTAGGTTTTGGGGGAAAGCAGCAAGAGGCAAGACCAGCATCACCACGTGGAAAAGAAACACAGGAATCAGCATTATCTCTACGACTGCAGCTTAGAAATAAATTGGTAGAGAAATTTCCTATCAGTTACCATTAACCACAGTAGGTAAGAAGTCTGACAGGTTGTATTTGTCAGCTGATTATTTGAGCTTATACCCGAGATGGAGAAGACAGACACTTGAGAACCTTTGTTTCCCTCAGATGAGACTAATCTCTGGAACAAAGATTCTTTGAGCCACTTTCATCAACTGATTTCTCTCTAAACTATTCCCCAGTTGGTGATTAACATCTAGATTTATGTCACTCTTGAAACTACAAAGAAAATACCCAGGCTGGAAAACAAGTTCAACGTTTTCTTATTCCAAATATTTCAGCTTGAGATTATTTTTTTTGCCTGATGAGGGCATTTAGGAGAAGGGCATCATAAACAGCCTAAAGTTCCCTCATGCCTGAGCTCCCCTGGCTACACACACCATGGTGACAGCTGACTTCCTCACAGCTCCTTCTCTCCAGACAGAAGTGCATGGACAGCACCACACCACCTGAACTGGATTCGAGCAATTCCAACTGCAACATGATGGTTTGTTGGGTTTTTTTTTAAGAACCACAGCCAAGTATTTATGAAAAATGAATGTAAACGAGACTTATGCAGAGCAGGGCAAAACTGCATCAGCTCTTCCTTCCCTCTTCCTGCTCCTGAAAGACAATTCCTATAATCTACTTATTTTTCAGACAAATTCCTCTTGAATTCAGTGAATCCAGAAGAACCTGAGTGTGGCCTCAACCCTGCCTCTCCACAGCGCAATGTTCTGTGCCTCAGGACAATTTAGGAGTGAATTGATCAGCATCAGTGCTGCTTGTTCTTACCCAACTGCAATCACTGTGCCTGAGAAGGATCTCAATCCCTGCCTTCAGCAGCCAGGCTCCTCCCTGGCTGAGCCCTGTCATGGGATTTGATTTACAGCTGCCTAACAAATGTGGAAGACCTCGTGCTCACCCAAGTATGCAGTGCTGACTCCAGGTCTGTTTGGCACTCAGAGCTCAGCACTGGGGAAGGCTTCACAGCCCCAAGGGGACACCATCACACCATGCACACGCTGCAAGCTTCCAGGTATTATGTCCAGCCTCAGCAGATAAAGACCAGAGGCCTTCCAGCTGTATTTTCCACACCTGACAGCAAAATTTCTAATAGAACCGACGGTGGAGCACTCCGGGGGCTGCTGCTCCTGCCCCAGTGTGCTCCTTCCTCCAGCCCAACTGTTTGTGCTGGCACGGAGCAATCCAGATCAAGGAAACTGCCTGCATTAAATATAAACTTGGAAGAACAAAAAAGCAGCAGCTGGATCAGATGGCCAGCCTAGTCCTGCATCCACAGCTCCCACACACACGTGCACACCTCTCCACTGCCAGGCAAGGAGGCAGAGCCAGGGAGGCACAGGGGGGATGAGCAGCTCTAACCCAGAACTGCCACCAGCCACACATGTGGAGCTGCATCTGTGACAGCCAGGGATCAGCTTATACAAGACTTTAATGCAACTCAACTACGCCCAGCCCTGACCCAGAAGTTGCAACTCTTCTCCTGCAAGCACCGTGGCCAGGTTTTCCACCGGGTTTAAATTCACAAGCACTCCCTTTCTTCCCTTAGCACCAGCACAAAGCACAATGGAATAATCCAAATCTGGGAGTAATAAATTTAAGCTCTGGTTAATACCCTGCTTTACTAACAGGCAATTGGCTGCAGCATAAGCTGCAGAAACGATCTCTGCCCTGTGCTATTCATCCCCCGGTATTTCAACATTTCACTGCATCCCTCTCCTATAAACCCCTGACAGGGAAGAGCAAGACCTGCCCCCACAAATCCTTCTTTATCCATTCCATGTCCTGGCTACAGTAAAAGGGGATCTAGGAACAGGCTGGGATGGTTTTTGCCCTGTCTGTGCCAGGAATTGCCACTGCCATGAAATTCCACAGCACACAAAAAGCACTGTAAGGTTGGGAGTTAGGCCCATTCCCAGTTCAGTCAGGAGCCCTGTTAGTCACGATGCAGAGCAGCCCTGAAAACAGGGAAGAGGATTCATTTGCATAAGACCCCCCCAAAACTTATGAATAAAACCTCATCCTTGGGCTTCTTGAACTTGCCTCTTTAAGCACTTGCTGAACTCTGGACTGAGATGCAGAAATTCTGATCGATATCTGAGGCACTGCTGGAATCTCACCTTTCAATCCCCCTCACCTCTCCATTTCAATCAGCCTCTGCCTTGCCAGCACCGACTGTCACCGCCCAGTGCCAAAGCAAGCAGGAAAACTAACCTGCCTCAGCTATTCAGGCCCTGAGTGCTCCACAAAAATACTGTTTCCGCCGCATTTCTGGTGCTTATGAAGTACAAGGAAACAGAGACAACCAGAAGGTTTCTATTCCAGCAGGCACACCCAGGGAGGAACTCTGATTAAACACCCCTGGAGTCAGCCACACTGTCAGCAAGCATAAAAACCAAGGTCATTCTACTTAGCAAGGGAAATAGTGACAGTTTACAGCTTCTTAATCTAGAAGACACCAAGGGAATGTTGAAAGTAGAGCTGCATACTTGAAAGTTTTTTCTGCTACTCCTACTTTTTATCTCTGCTCCTCTTTGAACCATCTCAGGGAGAAAACTGTCTATTCACACACTCTGCTGAAAACCAGCCATCTTCAAGGACTGCATCTCATACCCTCTCCAGAGAGCAGGAAAAGCTGGCTCACGCTTAAGACCTACCTTACCATGGTTTAAATCAGCTCAGAAAACAGCGACACGACCCACCTGCTCCCACTGCAGCACTGCAAGGGATTGCCCTACATACTGTGGGAAAGGCACAGCGAGAAGGACAAAGGCCAACTTCCACAATATCCTTCCAAAATTTAGTCCAGATGAGAATTTAATTTCAGGCTCTTGATAAAAACATGGCCAAAAGAGCTTTGCAGTCAACAACTGGAGTAGAACAGCTGTGAGGTTTAAGCTGGTTGAGTGCATTTGTGGCCCCAACGTGCCAGAAGAGCTGCCCTGGACACTACAGCTCTATCTGTCCTCAGCAGGTACCACAGCAGAGAAAAAAACAAAAGGTCTCAGCTACCCAGTGGTTTCAGCCAGTTCCTGGGGGCAGGCAGGAATTTGTAAAGTATCACTTGGACTGCAATGAAATCGTTTGAATGCTGGCTTGGAGGAAAGCTCCCGCTCCCAGAAGAGGCATTTATTGGGTTAAAAAAAGTGAAAGCTGGGAAAGATAAATGTCTAAATAGATCTAGTGAAAGCAGAGGACTGAGAGAAGGGGCACAGCATGTTAGTGGCAGCACTGTCAGGAAGGCATTTGTTAATGCTGAAGGTTAAGACACTCACGCTTCTGATTGAGTTAATTTTTCATTCCAGTCCTCCAGTGTGCTGCTGGCTGAAAGATATCTACAAACACAATGGAGGTTAGAGGCAGCACCAGGATTCACTGCAGATGCTTCTTTTGACACTTTCCCCATTATTAGTGACTCTTTCCACTTGCAGTATCAAGGGCTTTGCTTCTCTGACAACAGCCTCAGCCTCTCTGTTACAGCCAGGAGCAAAAGAGCTGTTTGAGAGGCAGGGAGACACCTAAGCCCCAGATTCTTTTATATAAGCATGTTCAAACACTGAGCACAAAGAAACAAAGCCTGCAGTTCAGAAGGTGTCAGGAATTGAAAGACTTTGCATCTTCTGCTCCCTTCCTACATGCTGTGGTAGCTCTGTATTAAAAGCACAGAGCAGTGAGCTGAGCTCAGGGCCAAAAAAAAAATCTGACTGCCACACGCAAAGCTCTATTTTACCAACACAGCATGACCTGGAAAAACACTTAAAACTTTTGTTTTCTAATATTTAGAAATCATGTTTCTCTACTCACAGCAGTACCTTAGAGAACTAACATTGGGGGCAGAAAACACACACAAGCACTACAGAATGTGGCTGCTCCCAGCTCAGACAGCTCAGAGGAGGTGAGATATCACAGGCAGTTCACATCACCCCAACTAGACCAGTGCCACTTTGCCTAATGATGGGATGCTCCCAATCCACATCTTCCTCTTAGCTAAATCACCATCTCCTTCAACAGAGAGAGAGAAACTTCAGTGCAGGAAACATTAAAAGGGCCCCCTTAGGTTCAGCTATGCAGCAGGAATCAGTGATTCATGTCTAACAGGAACAGGGGTCTAATATAATTAGAGAATATATTCCAGAGGCAGGAGTAGCCAGATGCTCTTTGTCTGCACTTGTCACCTGCTCGGATATACAGCAAAGACTACAATTCATGGCTTTCTAGTGCTGACATCAGGAAAAGGTTCCCACATCCATGCAGGAGATTCAGAAGCTCATGAACACACTTTACAGCTACAGGGAAACACCTCCAGCCCCTTCCCTCCCAGGTGGCCACACAGAAATAGCCAAACCGATTCCTACCACATCTGATGATGAGAAGAGAAACAGTTTCACAGTGAAGATAGAGGTTCACTAATAAGACATCTGATAACAACACAGTGACCTACCAATTACCAGCTGAAGGGAAACTGTGGTTAAATTTTCGTCCCCTCTCTTTTTTTTTTTTTTTTAAGATAAAATGTGGTCTGGTAACTGATTGGAATTTTTCTTCTGAAGCAGCAAGACCATGAGAGAGCCGATGGCAGTAACATTTACTCATCTCCTCTGCAACTGAGGGATGTTTCTAGCTGGAAGCCAGGCATGCTGGAAGTAACAATGCTGCTTCACCAGGCCTCCAGCTCCCAACCAAGCCCTCTGATGCCTGAGAGAACAAGGAGCAGCACAAATCAGGGAAGGCAGGGAGGAGGCGATGCTGAGGAGCCCGAGGCACTCACAAGTCAGACTGTGTCACTTTGTCATTCCACTCTCCAAGTTTCTCAGATGTTTTCACATAACTAGAAACAGAAAGTGTTAATGAATATAACTTTAATATTCATTTTTTTTTAGGAGACAATGACACAGATTTCAGTGACAAAGGAATAACAGAAATGGGGCAGGGATGGAGGAGGGAAGATGAGGAAAAGGGAAAGAATAAACAGCGAGATGAACAGCTCAATGATCTGCTCTGCAGTACCACTGTCAGTAACTCCAAATCCCAGTTAAATTAAGAGGAGACTTTTTGGCCTGAATGATGCCTCCATGGGCACTCAGAGTCCTTGACACCCACTGCAGGGTCAGACTTACCTCTTGGACTGTACTTTTGGGTCCGTCAAGCACAGCAGTGACCGTACCCTTAACACTGTTCAGGGACAGTCAGTCTCACTTCACACCTTCTTTAGGCAGAAATGACTCTGGCAATTGCACACTAATCTCACAGAATTGTCTTCTAGGAAGTGCAGGCTTTTAATTCAGCCTGTCTGACCCAGGAAATGCTCTGAATTAGCCCTGTGCAGCACAGCTGCGAAACTCCTTGCACTTCCCTTTGAGCCTGAGTTCAGAACAAGGCAGCAGCTGCCTCTGCCTCAGATGGGCAGAAATGGGCAAATTGGACTGTTTAAGTGATGATCCAGATCTCTAACACCACGGGAAAGAGCATCCAGCGACAATTTATGCAGATCACACATGCAAAAATTCCGTTTCCATAGACATAAAACAGCAATGTTTTGGTTTTTTTTTAAGTGCCTTTTACTCTTTATTCCCAACAGAGGAGAAGCTTCCACCCACTTGGGAGAGCTCTGAAATACACTGCTGGGAAGCGTCATACACAGTGCTATTTAAACACGTGTGCATCACAAGCAACACTTACGCGTTGGAGACTTGGACATCGTGCCAGCTTTTGGACAGGTTTTGTTTTAACCCATCCAAGGGAGTCAGACCCAGCTTCCTCTTCAGCTCTCCACAGTGCCTCTCTTTAGCTGCCAGAACTTGCCTGAGAGTACCAATTTCTTCTTCAACCTTAGAGAGAGGCAGAGGTTTGCCTTAAGTCACAGTTTAGTAAAATCCCGGAAATTAAACCAAGTCATTAACACGAATTTTGAAAATGGGGAAGAACGTCAGGTGCACGCAGAGCAATTCAAATCAACGTGGGAGGCTTACAGATCAAACTTCAACTGGGAAAACATCCATACAAGTCACTGGAGTGGTGACTTAGTGGCACAGAGATGAACAGAGCCCATGCCTTGTGCTGTAATTTCAACAGCAGACACAACTCAGCTGCCAAACCTTATGAATCAAGGTTTTATCTTATGATTCTTTTCCTCTGATGTCGTCAAAGCAAAGAGTTTTTCTGCAGAGATCTCTCTTACAACACTTCCAAAGCACTCTGGAGATGTTTAAAGGCAGAGAGGGTTAATTTCTACTTAAAACTGCAGCTCACCAAGCTCTGCGTGACCACCCAGAGCAGCAAAGTCCTCCCTTGCCAAAATATGCAAATCAAAGAACCACCATGAGAGTCTCAAATGAAGGAAAAGAACGAGAAAGAGCGAGCTGCAATTCTCTTCAGCCACGTTTCAGATAGAAATTATAAACCGACCTTTAGACCCAAAAAAGTGCTTAGACTTTGGAGTATTACAGGACGAAATCCCAGCTCCTTGAAAGCATTTTGGCAACTATTTTGGGTGACTGTAAAGTGCAGTAAATATCTGAGAGAAAGAGGTAGGAAAAAGGCATATTAAGTGTTCCACTGTGTCAGCTTCCTAAGGAAAAACGTGTTTCTTTTGCATAGCGTTTGCCTAAAGTGTTTTCCTCCTTCAAATGGAGCTAAAAGCCTCCACCAAGCGCACGGCATCAAAAGCCGTGAGCTTTTCAAGCCCTGTTTCCTTCAAGCCCTAAATTAGGCTGTTCTGGGAAAAAGCAAACATCACACCACAGCGTTTGAAGTACCTGCCAGCTTTGTGCCTTTTAACAATTGGCTGAGAGACCCAAAGGTAACACTGCAAAAATTAAAACCCAAAAAAAAAACCAACAACAAAACAAAGAAAAAAACAGAAAACCAACCAAACAAAACAACCAACGCCGCTCCTGTGGCTCCTGTTTGTTCCTTCCCAGCAGAACACAAGTGGGACAAACCCTCACCTTGGCAAGCTCGGATCTCAGCTCCTCCTCCTCGGCCAGGGTCAATCCCTCGGGCGCAGCGCTCCGGGCCGCGTTATCCACGGGGACATCTGTCATGGCATCGGCCAGCAGACCTTTGTTGGGAGAGTTAAGGTTGATATCTGTCGCAGACAAGGAGCAGAGGGCACTGAATGAGCGGTCGGCGCGAAATGCAAAGCAGGGGGGGGCGGCGGGACGGGAGGGCTGCGAGGAAAGGGCCGAGAGGAGGGGAGGAAAAAGGGGAAGAGAGACCCGAGAGACCTCCCGCGGAGTTTCCTGCACGGGCATCCCCCGGAATCCACGGCGGCACCGCGGGCATTCCGCGGGCCCGGCACCCGGGGGTGAGGACGAGTCCCGTGGAGGGGGGAAACGAGTCGGGGGGGGGGGGGGGGGGGGGGGGGGGGGGGGGGGGGGGGGGGGGGGGGGGGGGGGGGGGGGGGGGGGGGGGGGGGGGGGGGGGGGGGGGGGGGGGGGGGGGGTTGAGGAACGAGCCTGGCGCCGGAGGAGCGACCCCCCGGCCTCTGCCCATCCCCGGGGCCGCTCCGTCCGCCGGGGACGCGCCCGGCCCCATCACGGCAGCGGCACCTCCCGCCCCCGGGACAACCACCCCCCCAACCCCCCCACCGCCGGCACAAGGCCACCGTGTCCCGGAGCTCGGCAACCCCCCACACCCCCGCTCCTCTCGCCCCCACGGGCCGTACCCTGGTTCGCGCTCTCCATGGCAGCGCCCCGGGCCCGTCCCCGCCGCCGCCGCCGCCGCCGCCCCCGGTGACGCGCTCAGCGCGCGCCGCCCGCCCGTTCCGGGGAGGGCCGCGGGCACGGCCGCGTCACCCGCCGCGTCGCCACGGCGACGGTGACACACGCGTGTGTGTGTGTGTGTGTGTGTGTCTGTCTGTGTGTCTGTGTGTCTGTGTGTCTGTGTGTCTGTGTGTGTGTCTGTGTATCCCCCCCCACCACACCGGACACGGGCGGGCGGTGACGTCACGGCAGGGGGGCATCGCGGCCGGGCGGGGCCGGCCGTGCCGTGAGCGCGGCCGGAGGGCAGGGGGCAGCACCGGCATGGGATACCGGCATGGGATACCGGCATGGGATACCGGGACACTAGGCAGCACCGGCATGGGATACCGGGATGGGATACCGGGACACCGGGATGGGGTACCGGGACACTGGGCAGCACCGGCATGGGATACCGGGATGGGATACCAGGACACCAGGATGGGGTACCGGGACACTGGGCAGCACCGGCATGGGATACCGGGATGGGATACCAGGACACCGGGATGGGGTACCGGGACACTGGCATGGGACACCGAGGCACCGGGCAGCACCACCATGGAGTTCTGGTGACTGCCCTGCCTGCCCCAGCCCCGGTGCCACCTGCAGCAGAACAGAAGGAGAAGCAGTGGCAGGAGAGGGGGTGTCTGGCCTGTCCCTGCTGCAGGCAGAGCTCAGCACAGGTGACATTCCCCTTGGAGGGGATGGGAGTGGAGCAGGAGCCCAAACTCCCTGGCAGCACAGCTGTGATTCCACGTGTGTTTGAGACCTGCGCCTGGGCACGGGGAAGCCCTGGGTTGCTCCACTTCCATTTGTTTTGCAACCCCTCCCTCGCTGAAAACCCCACTGAGTTGGGGTGTTGTTTCATTTTCAGAGACTTTTCCCTTCGGTCTCTTTGGGTTGCCCAGGGTGAGGCGTGAAAAGGGAAGCGAATATAGATGGGGAAATGGAATTTGTCAGAGCCCTTTCCATCAGCACCTCGGCCACCCGAGCAGAGGGACTGCACCCGCAAGTGCTCCTGGAAATGCCCTTCCTGGAGCTCAGCACATGACCAACATCTGGCTGCTTGGCTAGTTGGCCTGGAAAGGACAGGGAGCCCTTTAGCAGCTCAACTTTTTATTGGGGGTTTATTTTGAGGGGTTATTGCGAAGTTTGGAGCTTCGGCACACATTTCATTTCGAAGCTGAGCTCAGTGGAAACCCAGGGAATGGCCAAGTGCTGAGCCCATGTGAAAAATCTGGATTTTTCCGAGCTCACCAGAGCCCAGATTCCTGAAAATCTGGCCCTGAGAGGTGGCTGCGGCAGGAGGAGCCGGGAGGGCTGCGGCTTGCAGGGACTGCTGTGGCCTCTGCCAGCTCTGCCAGGCACAAAGCCCACTGCCAGGTCCAACCTCCCTGAATAGCCAGGGATCAGGCTGTGCCTCACAGGATTGCCCTCCAAAGAGAGCTCCAGCCTCCACTGCTCCAGCGGCTGATTTCCCTCTACCTTCAGGCGCTGGCTTTTAATTAAATGCATCATGCTGCCAACTTGGTCATTCCTCCTCCCAAGCTCTTGAAGGGTGTTGGGAAGTGCAGAGTGATCATGCGCTTGGGGAGGGGGGGAAAATAAAATCCTTTATATGAGGATTCATTTCTTTCAGATATGCTGCAGCTCTTCGGAGGCAGAATGTCTGCAGAGGCGTTTTCTCTCCCTGACAATCACAGTTCTTCACCCTCCATGTCCCCCCAGTTCCCCTTTTGCTGCCGCCGGGATTTTCGCTCGGTTGGGACTTTTTTTTTTGGCCATTTGCTGGCGAAAGCTGAAATGTCAGGCCTGGGGCCAGTTCCCTTCGCTGATGCCCTTCCAGGAGTGTGGAGGCGGAGGGGAGGGAAGGGACCAACTTCCCTCCGGGAAGGCGGGGGGGTGTGTCATTTGTGATGTGAGTGGCATCTCCCTGTGCCCGGGTATCCTTGTCTCTGGAACGCGCATGTCCCCGGGCACCGCGTTGTTTTCCAGCTCTGGCAGAGCCAAAGCTACAAAAAACTGTTTCCCAGCAAAGCAAGGAATTGCGTGTAGGGCCACGCAGACGGGAAAGCGGCACCCGTGGGCGCCCCCGGCCGCGGGATGGGGATGCTCCGGTCAGTACCGACATTCCTCAGTTGCCGGTTCCCGGTGTCCGCGCTGGGCTCAGGCAGGCGCTGCTGCTCCGTGGCTTCGCTGGAAGCCGCCGCCATCTGG
This sequence comes from Empidonax traillii, assembly GCF_003031625.1. Lineage (NCBI taxonomy): Eukaryota > Metazoa > Chordata > Aves > Passeriformes > Tyrannidae > Empidonax > Empidonax traillii. Next base: position 299,266 of record NW_020956009.1, on the reverse strand, counting down.
GCTCGGTGCCCCCTTTTAAAGCAAGCCCTGACCTAGATTTCCCTGCCCGTGCACAGCCACTGGGCTCTGCTCCCCCGCCGCTCCTCCCTGCGGCTGGAAGGGGCCCAGTGGAGCTTTCGGATCCGCTCCGGGCTCCTGCTCCATACGCCAGTGGCATCCGCCCCGGCGGGAGCGGGGAGCGAGCCTGCGCCGGCTGATAGAGCCCTATCGCCCTTTTCCCGGCCCTCCGCGATTCCCAGGCGCTAACGGAGCATCCCCCGTGCAGGAGGGGCGGTCGGTGGGGCTATCTCTGCTCTGCAGATGGGTGCCCAGATGCAGTGCCGATGGCCCACGGCCAGCCCTCAGCCCTGCCTGTTCCTCCCAGGACAGTGTCCCCCGTTCCCATTGGACCCCTGGCATGTCCCACCCCTCGGCCCTGGCCTGGGCTGACACGAGGGGTGCAGCATCACCTGGGGGATGCAATGGGGAGAGAACACAGCTGGATGGCCTTCATCAGAGTGTGGGTGCAGCAATACCCTGTCTGTCAATCTATCTGTCCATTCATGCATCTATCTGTCTGTTCATCCCTCCATCTGTCCATCCGTGCATCCATCCCTCCATCCCTCCATCCATCCCTCCATCCATCCATCCATCCATCCATCCACCCATTGTCCACCCCTCCTTCCTTCCATCTGTCCATCTGAATCTCCACATCAGAATCAACCCCCACTGGTGGTTATATCCCCAGCCTTTCCTTGGGGAACTGCCATTGCTCCCTGTGCCAGCAGCTGCACAGAGCAGAGCAGGGGATCCCCTGTTGCCCAAGTCACCCCAAAAAAGCCCTTTTATGCTTCAGGTGAGACAAATCCTCTTTCCCAGTCCCACAGGTGGGAGTGGGGGGGTTCCTCCTTCCCCATCCACCACTGTCTCCCATGTGCTGTGGGGCATCGCTCCCCCCCTGCCTTCCGCTTTTCTCCAGACCCAAAATAGCCCCCGGACGCCGGTGGGGGGACGTCGGTGGTGACGCTTCCTCTTTCTGAGACGCCACTGCGGCTGCTGGGGAAGGTACAGGGACTCCCGAGTGGGGAATGAGCCGAGGGGACGTGGGCACAGCTGCCGGGGCTGACACCAGGCGTGGGCCCAGAGCATTCTCTGCAGATGCCTGGCTCATTGCCAAGACCACCCCAACATCCCCCACCCACCTTGCCATCTCCCTGCCGGTGTGGGGGGGCTCGGTGCAGACACTCGGGCCTCGTGGCTGCATCCCATGGAGCAGCCTGGGCTGAGCTGGAGTCACGGCATCCCCTGGGGTTCCCCATACCCACCTTCCTACCCTGAACAGAAAGCTCCACGCACCCGTGGGCTGCCCAGGGGGTTCCCACCCAGATCCCTCTCTTTCCTGGAAAGTATTGGTGACTCCCCAGCCAGGGGCTGGGCTTCCCCACTGGCAGCTGGAGTACCCCTGCTCCCACCCCAAAATGCCTTCAGGAGCTGTGAGACCAATCCTAGCGGGAGCAAGTCAGCCTCTTCTCCTTTGAGGCCAGTTCTGGAGCCTCTCATCACACCCCTCTGCCTGGAAATGGGTCACTAAATTTCTGTTTTGTTATCCTGGCACATTCGGCTGCTCTCAGCTCCAAAACAGCTCCTGGGGACACCCAGGCACGCTGTGCCAGGTGCCTGCACTGACCCTCTGACTGTGGAGTTTCTCTCCAGTCCCCACCTCGTCACCTCTTGTTTCCACCCTCGTCACGGGGAATTCCCCCCACAGCAGTTGGGGTGACGTTGCTCATCTCCGCAGTTGCAGCAGAGCCCGGGGAGCCACCAGCGCTGTGGGGAAGGAGGGATTGTCCCACTCCAGCACCCTGCTGCCCATCAACCCCATCCCTGTGGCCAAGAACTCCCCAGGGGGATGTGGGGGACATGGGGGGATGTGGGGTGGAGCTGCTTGTCCAAGGGGTTTCCACGCACTCCCCAGAACGATGTGCACATCCAGGAGTGTGCACTCCCATGGGGACACGTGCACTCATGGGGTCAAGGGGCATGGGCAGCTGAAGGACCCAGTGGGTGACAGAGCCACGTCCCAAAACCAGGACCTTGAGCCCCACAGCCTGGCTAGGACACACTGGGATGCCTCCCGGGAACGTAGGGTGCAGCATCCACGCTGCTGCCACTGCGGCTGTGAGCGGCTCTGGGCGTCAGCTGGCATTCCTGGGAGCTGGGGGAAGGATCCGTCCCTCCAGCCCTCCCTCGCACTCCGGAAAAGGGTTGGGCAAAACCCCTCCTCCTCCTCCTTCTGCCTGATTCCCTCTGCCCTGCCCAAGGCTGCTCGGGGACCTGCTTCCCACCCCGCTAACCCTGCCCTGGGATCCATCCAGCACCATCTGCCGCTTGGAAGAGCCCTGTTCCCTAAGCTGCTCTAATCCCCGAATCCTATCTGCGCCCCGCAGTCGGTGTGAGCTGCCGGCAAGGAGCATCTCCCCGGCATCCGCAGCCCCCGCTCCCGCAGCCCACGGCCACGCTCCCTGCGGCTCTCCCGGCTTTTCCCTGCCCATGATCCTGAGGCTGGTTGGGCGTTGGGTAGGATCCGGCCCAGCCCAGTCCCTGAGGTGCAGGAAGATGGGAAATGCTGGGAGAGACGAGAAGAAAGGCAGTACGTGATGCCCGACGCTGCTGCCTCCTGCCCTCCCCTGCCCTGGGAGCTGTGAGCCAGGGCAGGAGGATGGAGCGCAGGATGCAGCCTGGGATCGGGAGGCAGCAGAGGGGAGAGATCCCCGGGGATCGGGAGCTGGGGGTCAGCTGGCAGGAGAAGAAAGGGAGCGAGGGGCCGGGGAGAGGTGGGAGGAGAGACGTGGGGGGTGAGCCCGGGAGTGAAAGAGCGGGAGCAGAGAGACCCGGCGGCTCAGGAAGCCGGGACCGGAGGAGCGGGGGGTCGGGGGTGGGAGGGGGTCTCCCCCCGCTCACCCCGCCGAGGAAGCGCAGGGGAGAGCTTCCCGAAGGATGCAGGGCATGGGGGGAGAGGAAGCGGCTGAGACAGCTGCACAACATCTGGCAGCGGCGCGGCCCCCCGGGACCCCGAGGCAGCCGAGCACGGGGGGGGGCCGAGCCAGCGCGACGCTTCCTGCCACCCCCCCGCTGCCAGATGTGCACCCCGCTCCCCCCGGCCCTGCACCCCCTCCCTTCCTCCCCGCCGGGACGTGCCCAACACCTGCTTCCAGTTCAGTCCCGGTTCGCCGGCGCTCCCAGGACCCCGCGGTCCCCGTAACGCCCAGGGGACACGCGGCCCCGTCACCTCTGGCATCCCCATCCTCTGATGGCCTTCCTGGCTCCCGCGGGGCTGCCTGGGGGGGAGGACTGTCAGTGTGTGTGTCCCTAAACGTCCCCCCTACGTGGCACTGTGGTGCCCTTGCCCAGAGGCAGAGCGGGTACCCAGCAGCCCCGGCAGAGCAGGTTCAGGGTGCAGGATCACCCCATCCTGGCTGGCAATTCGCACCCGATCCCTCCTGCCCCCAATCCCTCTGGATGCAGACTGCCCAGGGCAGGGAGCTGCCCATTGCCCGGCCCCGGCAAATAGCTGGGTAAGGTTGAACAGCAAGACAGGATTAGCCGCAGGCAGGGAAAATAGCCTCTCCCTTCAAAAATAGCTTCCTGGGATTAAAAATAGCCAGAGGTCCCGGAGCCGTGGCTGCAGGGGGACACAGGCACCAGCTGGGCCGAGCCACCCGCTCCCCCGCCGGGGGACAATTAGGGGCATTATGGGGAGCTTAGGGCTGCTCAGAGCCATCTGGCACCGTCCCTGTGGCAGGGTCAGGCCCCCCCAGGTGATCCCAGCAAGTTCCACGGCGGGGATGGTCCCCAAATCACAGTTATCCCCTTCCCAGGATGAGCTGTGTGACGCAGATGACACGCTGGAGGGAAGGGATGGCACATGGAGGGACCTCGACGGGCTGGACAGGGTGGCCTGTGTGAACCTCCTGGAGTTCAACAAGGACAAGTGCAAGGTGCTGCCCTGGGTCAGGACAATCCCAAGCACAAAAATAGGCTGGGCAAACAGTGGATTGAGGGCAGCCCTGGGGCTGAGGGCTGAGGGGTGTCGGTGGGTGAGAAGCTGGACATGCCCCAGCTGTGGGCACTGTCAGCCCAGAAACCAACCACGTCCTGGGCTGCATCCCCAGCACTGTGGGCAGCAGGTAAGGGGGGGATTCTGTCCCCCTGCTCCACTCTGGTCAGGCCACACCTGCAGTGCTGCCTCCAGCTCTGGGGTTCCCAGCATCAGAAGTATATGGAACTTCTGGAGTGAGTCCAGAGGAGGTCATGGAGATGCTCCAAGGAGTAGAGCACCTCTGCTATGGAGAGAGGCTGAAAGAGTAGAGGTTGTTCAACTTGGAGGAGAGAAGGCCCTAGGGAGACCTTGGAGCCCCTTCCAGTGCCTAAAGGGCTGCCAGGAGAGCTGGAGAGAGACTTTGGACAAGGGCCTGGAGTGACAGGACAAGGAGGAATGGCTTCACACTGACAGAGGGCAGGGTTAGATGGGATATTGGGAAGAAATTCTTCCCTATGAGGTTGGTGAAGCCCTGGCACAGGTTGCCCAGAGAACCTGTGGCTGTCCTGTCCCTGGAAGTGTTCAAGGCCAGGCTGGATGGTCTAGTGGAAGGTTTCTCTGCCCATGGCAGGGGGTTGGAACAAGATGAGCTTTAAGGTCCCTTCCAAGCCAAACCATTCTGTGATTCTGTGAAGTCCCCAGGCACGTTTTGGGCAGTCCCAGGGCACAGAGCAGGGGTTTCCCCATGGGCTGGATGGGGGCTGGTACAGGTGAAGTCCAGCTTAGAGTTCTGTGGGCGTCCCATGGCATAGGGACTGCCCCACTGCCCCAGATCCCTGGCACTGGAAACCCCCAGCCTGGGGTGATGCTGGGACATGGCCAGGCCCCCCAAATCCCAGCCAGCCCTGGGGGTTTCTACCCTGTATCCCAGGAAAGTGGCAGCAAAGGTGTTCAGCAGCGCCTGGGCTGGGAATGTGGTGCTCAGGCTTTCCCTGAAAGCTATGGCTCAGGGTGCTGGCAGCAATGGCAGTGCCACAGTGCTGGCAGGGAGGCAGCCACCGGCATCACCCCCACTCTGGGGACAGGAGGCAAAGGTGGTCTCAGTGACGAGGGACAAGGACCAAAAGCCACCGGTGAGAACCGTGCCCCTTCACAGCCAGTCCTGGGGGGAGGAGTGGAGGCTGGTTTGACATTTCACCTCCGCCTCCTGTTTTCTGCTCTCCTCCCACCCAGTGCTTGGAAACGGCTCCTCTTTCTCTCCCTGCTTTTCTTCCCGCATTTCCGCTGGCTGTGGTCTTTGCACATCTCCCGGTGGGAGAAGGAGAGCGGAGAATTCCTCCCACTCCAGTGGGAGTGCTGGGGGTGTGGGGGCTGGTGAGAGTCCTGCAGGTGGAGAGATTTTAGCAGAAGCCATGCAAGGAATAAATCCTCAGCTCCTGGAGTCCCAGGAAAGGGCGAGTCACCTGGATCGTGTCTCTGCAGCCAGAAAGATGCGTGTGGAGTGACAGTGGGGACAGCTGGCGGGGAACGGCAGTGTCCCCAGTCTGGAGTGGGGACAGCTGCCCTCGGGGCACAGCAGGGTGGGGGGAACCTCTCCGTGCCCCCCGTTATCATCAGTTCCATCCGTTCCGCAGCCCCCCTCTGCCCCCGCCGGCATTATCCAGCTGATCCCGCTCGCAGCCTCCCTAAGGCACTTAGAGGGGTTAAAAACAGCAACTGTCCCAGCCCTGACCCCAGGGGACCCTCTGAGTCCCCAGCTCCCGCGGGGCGCTGGCACTGACCTGAAGCAGGGTGGGCACCGTGGCCATCCCCCTGCGTGGGTGAGTGCCCCTCCACATTCCAGGATACCTCCTGGTCACCCCATCCCTCCCAGCTGGGATGGTGGGGGTAGAGGAGGGGTAACTCCCCCCTTCACGGGTGATGGGTGATATTTATGGGTGTTGGGCTGGGGGGGGACATGGTGGGGGCTGCTCTCTGCTTCAAAGTGGGGGAGGGGGTCCCACAGCACCCCGCCAGTGCCCCCTTCCTAGCGCCCTCCTCTCTGCCTTCCCCAAAATTCCCGCCCGAAGGCATGGAGATGAAAGCGGGGTCATGCTGCCCTGCCTGCCCACATCCTTCCCGCACATTCCTCTCCCTCCTTCATCTCTCCGGGGGTGCCCGTCCGCGCTCAGCGCCGCGGCAGCCCAGGCTGGAGGAGACCTTGGCGTTTTCCCCTCTGTTAAAAATAGCCTGAGATTTATTTTCTGGCAGCATGGAAAGCCCCCGGGGCGGCCGAGAGGAAGCAGCCGGGCTGGGGCAGGCTGGGGCGGCGGGGGGAGAGCGCGGAGGGCAGGAAATAACCCCCGGCAGCGGCTGCCCTGGACGGGGAGAAGGCTCAGATGCGAACAGTATGTGGTTCATGTGGAAACTCCCAGGACAGCAGCCACAGCTCCGGCCAACTCCCTCTGCCTGCTCCCCACGGCCAAGGTCGGACAGGGCTTGGAGCAACCTGGTCTAGTGGAAGGTGTCTCTGCCCATGGCAGGGGTTTGGAATGAGATGGCTTTACTATCCCTTCCAACCCAAAGCATTCCATGATTATACAGCAGGGCTACAGCCTCCCCAGAGTGCCCACAGCACCCTGACCCCTCTGCCCAGGCCCCTGGGCTTGCCCTGACCCCAGCCCCATGTCCCCACACCCTCCATAGCATCGTCCTCCCCACCTGCATTACATGCTGTGAGAGCCCTGGGATGCTGTGAGAGTGCCTGGGATGCTGCAGGACCCCTGGGGTTTCACTCCTGGGGGACTCACCCAAGGGCTCCCACCCACTCTCCAAGGATGCTCAGAGTGCCTCTGCCTGCACTGGCCTCCCATTGTCCTGCTGCCTAAAGCAGGATGGGGGACAGGGCTGACCCCCCTCCCAGCTGGCACTCCCCATGCTGCTGAAGGATCCTGCCCATCCCCTGCCCACACACACCACCCTGGAGCACAGACCCACCAATTCCCCCAGTTTCTCTCAATTCCTCCTCCCCCAGGATGCCTCCTCTGTGCCATGACCTCCCTCTGCTACCCAGGGACCGGGTCCCGTTTCCTGGGGACCTTTTGGTTCTTGTCCCCCTTCCCCAGCCCATTCGTTATCAGCCTCACTATCATTTCCTCCCTGTCCACCCACCTGCTTATTTTAGCTGCTTCTTCCTTCCTCTCAGCTGCTTTTGGAGCAGAGTCCAGCCCTGTTACCCCCTGGAAGCCCCCACCCCAGCCCAGCCACGCCACCCCCTGCCCACCCACATCCCCAGTGTCCCCCTGACACCCTGATGGGGGCCTGGCGGGCCATGCCGGGTTCTGGGTGCTGGGTGTGGGCAGCGTGGGGTGCCAGGACGTGCTGCCCACAGGCACAGTTCCCTGCCCGCTGGTGGGGCACGGAGGCTCTAATTAAGGCAGGATCTGCCGTTGCTCTTGGCTAATTGCAGCCTGCGCTGCCCTGCCAGGCTCCCTGGCTCGTTGGCCGGTCCCTCCCCGCGCTGCCTGTGCTGCCTGGCCTCTGCCTGAACCCTGCCTGTGGGCTCTGCCTGTGCCTGGCCTGCCTCCCCCAGCTGGCAGTGCCTTCTGGAATGCTCCACCCTGCAAACCAGTTTGCGAGGAAGCATCTTCCACCAAGGGAAAATGGATGGGTTACATCCCCTCGCCCTGCCTGTGCCCTGCCCGCATTCCTACATCCTGCCTGCATCCCCACATCCATCCCAGCACCCCAGGAAGCACCAAGTGCTTCTCCCTCAGCCAGCCCTCAGTGGTTAAATCCCATTCCCACTGCAAGACTGCGATGCTCCATCACAGGAGGCTTTGAGGAGAGGGCTGGGAGAGCCATCAGCCAGTGCTGACCCTGCTGGGGACACCCCCCCAGGACACCCCCAGCCCCTTTCCCTAGATCCCTTCCACCAACCCCACCCCAGGCCGAGCTCCCAGCAGCACTGTCCTCATTCCTGTTGTGTTCCGGAGCGCGGAGGCTGCCAGGGAGCGCTCCCAGCGTGGTGCTGCCAGCAGAGCCGGGAGATGTCGGCAGCTCGTTATTTATTTAAAGCTCCATCTTTGCAGGGAGAGCCTGTCCTGCAGGAGGGATCCGGCTGCCAGGGATAGATCCGGCTGCCAGCGTGGGATCCGGCTGCCAGGGAGGGATCCAGCTGCCAGGAGGTCACTGGCCACCAGCCACCCTCGTGGGGGCTTTTCTACCTTCATTGTCCCCTGCCCCGGGGGAGGGCACAGCCCCCTTTGCAGCCACCTCTCCCCCCGCCTGGCACCGGCCGTCGTATGGGATGGGGGGCACAATTCCTGAAATCCCTGCTGTCATCCCGAGCTGGTGAGTGGGGTTTGGCCTCACTGCCGTGGTGGCTCAGTCCCTCAGTGGTGACAGGGATGTGTGGCTCGGGCGCCGTTTCCAAGGTAACCCTGGATGAGCTCGGCCTCCGCATCCCTCCATGCCCCCGCATCCCTCTGTGCCCCTGCATCCCTCCATGCCCCCACACGGAGGAGCCTCCCAGTGCTGCAGGGCCTTGGTTCCTTCAGCCAGGCACGGGCACAGGGGTGGGGACAGGGAAGGTACTGACTGCAGGGAGGAGGGATGGGGAAGCGGAGAGGTGCAGGACATCCCTCCCTTCCCCCTTCCCAGCATGGCTGTCCCCTGGGCACGGGTGTGTTCAACCTATTCCAGACACAAGACCTCGAGGACCTCGGGGACCAGGTCAGGGTGTTCCCGTCCTCCCTTCTGGAGAAAGCCAGAAATAGGTTCTGTGGTTCCCCACCCAACCCTGGGCATGAGGCCATGGCCGTGGGTGGGAGTGCGCCCCGAGTCCCGGGGGACACTCTGGATGAAATCCCACCCGAGCACCCCCTGCCTGGGCAGGATGGGCCAAGCAGGCAGTGTGGTGGGTGCCAGGAGTCACTGGGGATCCCATCCTGGGGAGAAGATGGATGGGGTGAGGGACCCAAGGGTGCTGTCCCAGCTGAAACATGCTGAGAGGAGCCTGGCCAGGCTGGGAGCCATCTGGGATAAATCCTGGGGGGTCACCCCATCCCTCTGGTGCCCACTGTGCCCTTGGCCAGTACGGCAGCACTGAGCCATTCAGCACAGATGGGGACTGCAGCCCCCCACTCACCTCCCCAACCCCCCCGCTCGTTGCTCTCTGCCCACTCCATCCCTGGCCCACAGTCTATTCAGGATGAACACCCCCAATTTTCCATTCTCCTTGGCTTGTATCAAACAAATCTTTCAGGGTGGGCAGTCGGGGCTGGAGCAGCCTAGGATGCTCCAGTGGGAATGGCTTGAACGAGCTCAGCAGGGGTGGGATGCTCCCAAAGGGAAGAGGAGCTGCAGAGATGGAGCCAGACTCGTTTCCTCTGCACTGGGAGCCCCAGGGGGGCCATGGGGAGCACGGGAGACCGGCTCCCTGATCCTGGACCACCGGCTGCCACAAGGAGGGTAAGCATCTCCGCTGCCAGGATGCTGCCAGCCCGCCCTGGGCACCATTTCCACCACAGCCCTCCCTTCTCCATCTGCTCCTGCCGGCTCCTCCGGGCCCTCCTGCACGGGGCCACCGATAGCAGCGATTTCTTATTACAAATATGTTCCGGTCCATCGCCCCCAGATCTGCATCCCTGGGACCTGTGTGATGAGGAATTCGATTCCTCGCCGTTAATGAGTTTATGCCAGTGAAGGGCTTTGAAGACATAATGCTCTGTACAGGAGCTGAGCATCATTTTTATTATTGATTTCACTGCCAGCCCCTGAGATGCTGCCGGAGGACACGGACCTCTGGGTAAAACCTCTCTGGGGAGGCAGCAGGGAAGGATGAGCAGAGGAGAAATGTGTGGACACACATCTCTGCAGTGCTTCCAGGTCTGTGCCCTTCCAAGAGCAAACCCTTTTGCGTGCAGTAGGGCAGCAAACCTCTCCTTGGGATGGAGAAGGCTTTGTACGGCCAACCCCCACATCGGAGCCAGGGGATGCCACCTGAGTTGGCCACTAACAAAACGTCATCACTGATGGCATCCTGCCACCCTGCTCCGGCCTCAGCTACCCCAGCAAGCCAAGCCCCACGGTCCTGGCACCACACAGGACCCTGAGCCATGAAGGGCCTGGAGCAGCCGAGGTCGGGGTCAGGGTGGGGCCGTGGGTTTGGAAGCGGCAGGAAGGGCGGCCGGAGCCTTTTGTCGGCCTCGGCTGGCGACAGCCGCGCAAAGGTCCTTGACAGGCCCCGCATAGCCCCGTCCCCACACACCCCTGGGGACTGGCAGCTCCTTTCAGAGCAAACAGGGGGGGTGTGTGCAGCCTCCTCCAGCTGCTGATCCCCACCGGAGCAGGATGAACTGTGGGATCCCCCACCTGCACCCACCATCACTGCCCTGGGCTGAGCCCGGAGCTGCTGAGATGCTTCACGGACCCCCTGGGCTTTGGAACACCGGGGAGGATTTCCTGCCTGCAAAGGGCACTGCTGTCCCTTGGCCTGGACCGCTCCTGGCCACGGGATTTTCGGGAAACGCCTCCCCCATTCCCCACTCCTGGGGCCGCCCGTGGTCATTTCCCGTGGTGGGAGCTGGCGTGGGTGTGGGGCTCACGCCTCCCTCCCAGCACCCAGCTGGGGAAATGCCACGCTGGGAGAAATCACTGGGAACCGCAAAGCCGACGGCTGCAGGAGAAAAAACCCAGCTAATTATCAGCAGGGGAAGGAAGTGGGGAGGGAGATGCTGTGCTGGGGCTGGAGGGTGGGGAGAGGAACCGGACTGCTCCCAGCTCCGCCACTGACTCAGTGGCAGCCCTGGGAAAGCCACCTTGCTCCATGGTTACCAAACACAGACATCCATAACGCCCTGTGGCGATCACACCAGAGTGATCTGACCCTGGCATCAGCATCCCTCCCCCCTGGGTACCACTCCAGGGATGCTCTGGTGGCCCTGGGGGTGGCAGTGAGGCCACACCTATGATCCGGCATCAGGAGACGGCTGAGAAATGGAGGTTAAGAAAAAAATACAGAAACCAAGCGGAGGCCCACTTCTGCTTCCTGTTTTGGGGTCTCCATCTCCACCATCAGCCACTGCCCTGGGGCTTTGGTTTGGTGAGAGAGGCCAATGTCACCTCAGTGCCGGGGACACGGCTCCTGATGTGCGCTGTTCTCGGAAAGGGGGAGTGGGGGATGCCCGGAGCTCCGTCGGTGTTTGGGGGATTTTTGGTGGAGTTCCCGTGGGTCCTTTCTCACAGCTCGCTCCTGCTGTGGGCAGCACTCCAGGCAGCACAGGCAGGCTGCCCGTGGCAGGAGCACCATTGGACAGGTCAAGGCTGAGTTTTGGGGTCCGGGGAGGGAGCCCAGCCAGCCAACCGTGGGGCAAAACATCCTCCTGGGCGCGCAGGGGGGGCCGGGCAGTGACCCATTTATCAAGGTCACGGCCGTGGGCAGCGCAAAGCAGAGGCGATGTGACTATTTCGGTGAGCTGAGGGAACTTCACTGGCCTGATTCCCATAAATAAAACATGCAGGGAACAGCCCCTGCTCTGTCCTATTAATTCTGGACCCCAGGGGCCTGGCTCTGTGTGCATTCAGCAGCTCAGTGTCGCCTGCTCCACTCCCCTCTCCAGAGCCTGGCTGGGCTCAGGAAGGCTTGAAACCCCCCGGTTTCCACAAAACGCCGACTGTGAGTGCTCTGAGGGCACTTTATGGAAAATCCATTTGTTTTCTCAGGCACAGAGGCAGCTGGGAAGGATGCTGGTGGGTGGGTGGGTCAGGCAGCAGAGGACAGCTCCAGTCTGCTGCAGCCCCCAGCCCAGCTCCCCCAGTTTCAAGGAGCCAGAGCTGTTTCCACCAGCTGCCCCTCCCTCTGGATAGTGCCCCCCATCACCCCTCTGCCTCCCAGCTCTCCAGCAGCAGCCATGGCTGGTTTCTCCAGCCCCCCTACAGACGGCATTAGCAGAACGAGGGAGTTTAATTATCTGGGTTTTCTTCTAGGAGGGCATGAACCTGTCTCTCTCTTGAATTTATCAATTGCTGCCAGATTTTATCTCTAGCTTTCAATTTGCTTGTGGCAGTGTTTTCTGTACCGGGGGCACCATGTCAGCAGCTCCCTCCTCGTACAGCACAGACACAGTAAATGATCTCTCTCTTCCCTCCATGGCATCGGGTCCTGGGTGCTTCCTCCGACACCACAACGCATCGTCTCCCCACCCGTGGGTGCTCATGTTGGATTCACATCCATTGCTGACCATGGTATTGCCCACCCAGCACAGCGGAAAGAAGCTGGAACGACATCAGCGCCGGGAGCGCGCGTCTCGCCCCGGGGCTCTGCTGATATCCACAGCCCCACCAGTCATACCCAGAGATGAAGGGCCCCCATTTTCAAGTGACTCAGACTCACCCTTCCTTCCTCAGGAAAACCTGTGATCAGATAAAGCCATCAAACTATCTGGTGAGAATAAACACGCTGCATCTGCACGGATGCAGGCGCTGTACCCCCGCTAACCCCGCAGCCCCTGCTGCCCCATCCCTGTCCTTAGGAGACACCTCCACCCCCAGGCAGCACAGCAGGGATTGCACACACGTGTGCAAGGCTGGGAGCTGCTCTCCCAGTGTGTAACTGCCCTCGCTGGAGGCTGGGAGGATCAATTCCCAACCGGCACCGGGCACAGCATCTCTCCATCCTCCCTCATCCCGCTGAGCTGTATCCGTGCTGCTCCAGCAATAAACGCAGGGACAAAGCAAAGGGTGAGCAGAGGAGGAGCAGAGGATGGAGTAGGAAGAGAGAGGGAGGGAAAACATTTAAAAACCTCCACAATTGCCAGCAGATGGGCACTGCCCCCGCCAAGGTGCTACACTGGAAGGCGGAGGGGCTGGCGAGAAAAAGAGCAAAGGAAGGTGTGAAGATCTCCCTGCAGATTAAACCAAACCCACACTGCTCTGCTGCGTGTTGAGCCAAGCCTGGGCAGTGAAAACAGCAGGGTTGGGGTTTGGGTTTCTGGTCTGGCATGGGGAAGACCCCCCAGCTCCCCTCATCTCTCCTCAGCTCCCAGCCCTGCCTGTGGGATGTCAGGGGTGCTCAGGGCCACAGTGTTTCCACCCTACCTGGGGGGTTGTATGATACTCTTGGGGGCAGCTCTGCTCCCCTTACCCAAAAAGACCCTTGGAGGTTGGAGATGCAGCAGTGTGGTGCAAGGATGTGGCTGCAGGTGCTGGGGGAGGTTAACCCAGCAGCTCCAGAGCCAGTTCCTCTGGGAATAGCAAGGGTGGAGTGGGATCTGAGCAAGGCAGAGGGAAAGCACAAAAGGGCTGCTTGAACCAGTGCTGGGTCCAGCAGGATTTGGAGCCCAGGGTTTGGTGTGACAATGCAGGAGCAGATAATGTATTACAGGGAACAAACTCCCAGAGGGATAGTAAAAATGAGTTGGTTGGGTTTAGGAAAGAGCTGAGAAGAGAGCACAGACACTTCTGGAGGGGGTTGGAACTACTAAATTCGGGGCGGGGGGGGTGGTAATAAAGAATCTGTCTTCTTTGCCCACATCCCTGTGCCACCTCCCAGAGAGCAGGGGCTCTCCTGGGCTTTGGGGCCAGTGATGGTTCTGCCTCTGCTTGGGAGCATCCCTGAGCCTGGGTGTGGGTGCTGGCCCTACCAGCACAGCTCTGGCTGGGACAAGCTCTAGGGCTCACCCAGACAGGGACTAGGGGACATGGAGCCCTGTCTGCCTTGGAGCCTCACACCCCTCCAGGCCGACACCCACAGCCACGGCCCCCGGGGCGATGATGGGTTTCGTCCTGCCTGGTGGAGAAGAGGAAACATCTTCCCAGCAGAGCCTGGCTCCGGGAGGGATTTTCCGCTGCCTGTTGGCCACGTGCTGCCGGAGCCAGCTCAGGTGCTGGATCTCCCTGGCTGTAATTTCATCCCTGGGCTCCTGTGACGGCTCTGGCTGGGAGGTACGAGGGAAGTGACCGGGGCGCAGGTCCGAGCCCCGGCCCGGAGCTGCATCCGCCCGACGTTTCCAGCCCAGCCTTATCTTGCAGCTCCCCCTGTGACTCCCCATTTTCCTCCTCTCCCCTCCTTTCCCCACCCCACCCCGTGCACCCGGCAGAGCTTCCTGCAGCAGGGCGAGGGCTGGGGGCTGCGGGGTGCCTGGACGGACCCCTCCCTGCTGACCCTGGCTCTGCCCAGATAGGAAATCCTGCGGGAGCAGAAGCCTGGGAACAGCGGCCGAGTCCTCCCTGGGGCTTGGCAGCCCCGGCATTTCAGCTCTGGGTCGTGCCAGCCGGCAAGGCTTCCCTGGGAAAGGCTGGGGTGGGCAGGGAGAAACCCAGGAAAGGCACGGAGACCACCATGGTGGACACCCATCACGTAAATGTACCATTTATGCCAACAAGAGGGGGTTTGCACTTAAATGAAACGCTTTCCCATTGGGAATGGTGGGAGGAGAGGACATCAGAGCAGGAAGATGCTGCCCAGTGTGATGCACGGCCATCAGCGTGACCCTGGCAGCTCCCAGGTGTGCAGGAACCGGGTGGGTGCTCACCAAAGGCAGTGGTGATGCAAAATGTCATCAACAGCCTTTGATTAGCTTCAAATGTAAACTAATTATTTACAGCCTTATCCCTCTTCCAGACGAGCAATTTAATATGAATTCAAATACTGTGCAAAACCCTTCTTATTTACTTAAGAGCATTTTGTGAATGTTTTTCCAGGGCCCTCCTAATTTTTCTTGTTATTATTTTAGAATGGGAAGCAACTAGAGATCTGCCACTCCCCCCAGCCCACAGCTCAGCTCCAGCACGGCCCTGCAGGGGACCCCGAAACTGGGGCTGTCTGAGCAGATTCGGGACACTGGAGGTAAAAACACAAGGAAGCATCAGGGCAGGAGCAAAATGAAGACGAGCTCTCCATCCCCTCTGAGCTGAGGGGGATGGGAGCAGAGGTGGGTTAATGCTCCCACAGTGGAATGTCAGCCCAAGCTCCGCATCAACCAGAGCAAAACTCGATTCAGCGCTGAGCCCATCTAAACCTCAGCTGTGGCCTGAGTCGTTAGGCAAACCAGCAATTGCCTGCCGAAACCCCAAGCCACACTTGCCAGGCTCCAGGAGTTATATCTATATATATTTTAACTGCTGCCTCTGCCTGCTGCCAGCGCGGCTCCGCGGCACGCTCGGCTGACACGGATTGCACGACGCCAAGGCCTCGCGTGCAGCCCTGCAATTTCCTCGGGTTCTGGAGAAAACCAAAGCTCTGCAAACAGAGGGACTTGCTACAGTGGAATCTCTCTTGAGCACTGAGGAGTTTGAGGTGCTGTAGCAAAAAGGGTTGAGCTTAACTGAGAGCCAAATCAGACTCTGAAGGATGCGGGACCACAGGCATGTCCCTGGTGCATCTATTGTTCCTAAAGGAATGGTGTGAGGCCCTGGAAACGGCCAGGAAAGGTTGCAGGAGGGAAGGATGGTGACAGTGGAGGAGGAAGGATGAAAATTTATGTGTGGTGTCAGAAGAAAGTCTGGCTCAGTCACTGGCTCTTCCTTTTCTATGGGGGTGACGGTCAGCGAGGAGCTGCAGAGGGAGATCCGGGTAAAGAGCATTGTCCAAAGTGCACAGTGGTGAGCTGCTCCCAATCCATACCTGGGAAAGGAGGAAACCTGGGAAGGGACAGAATACCAAAGCACTGTGATGTAAAATACAGCAGGAAGCAACTCCAGGAACAACCCAAGCTCGGAGAAAGGGAAGGAGAAATCCTTTACTTTACAGGTGACTTTGTCAGGGCACAGGGATCTGCTTGAGGTTGGACCAACACCCAAATGATCTGAGGCTTCTGAGTGGGAGTTGGAGGGGCCCCAGGTTGGCTCTGGGCTCCCAGTGGTGTCTTCAAGAATCAGCATTTGGCTGCTGCTGGGTCATTCCCAGGAGAAGAACAGGGGAGAGACGAGACAGAGCCAGGGCAGCAGGTCAAGGACAGCGAGGATGGAGCAGCCAGGAGAAGGTGGGAACAGAGCTTGCTGCACCCTCCTGCAGCCTCTGTGCCATGGTCCCAGCACCCTTCATCCTTACCATCACCTACAGCCCCAGGGGAACCCAAACAGATACCCCAGAGCTGAGATCACCCAGGCCATGAGAGGTTGGAAGTGGGGGCCTGGATTTGGCAGCCTGGATGCTTCTCCACTTGAGAGGCTTTGAAAGGGAATGTATTTTTGGAGCATTCAAGATCAACTGTTTCTGACTCCGGCCAATCCCTTTCAAGAGCAGCACCAAAGGAGGTCAGTGGGATGCGGCTGGTCAAATATTTTGTACATGACCATCATCTCTCACCCCCTCAAGTATTTACAGACCTGAGAGCATTTCCTGCTGTTCCCCCCCGTTGAGTATCTGGTGTCTCTGCTTGCTCCAGCAGGACAGTGCAGTGCGTCCCGGAGCGCGGTGAAGCCACGAAGGACCACCCCGGCGCTGCCCTTGGGTGCAGCAAAGAAAACTAAATCAGCACAATGTGTTTAGTCACACAAACGGCAGAGGGTTTACCCAGCCAGCAGTGGAACACAGCCATGATAATGAGAACAAATCTGTGGTGGGGGTGGTGGTGGCGGTGGGGAGATGGGGTGGAAAGGGGGAGGTTTATTCTCCAGGGGGTTTTTTTGTAATCTTCGCTCACCATATTTAGCAGGCTTGTGACTTGCCCTTGCTAGCTCATGGAGAATTCCCCCAAGTGTTTACTCCCACAACCTAGCAAATGCCTCAATACACATCATGGAAAAAATACAATCGACATCTTCACTCCCACTGGAGAAGGAATTCCGACTTGCCCGGCACAGACCGGGAGTATGAGCCTGTGAGAGAGACAAATACTGCTTCATTAGCTCCCCTCAGATGTGGTTTACTCCTCAAATGACCTGGTCAGGGCTGCACCACCTCCCTCCCTTCCTTCACCTAAGTAACCCCTGACCTTTGGTCAGAGCAGTGGGGACAGGAATGTGGGTCCTTTAACCCTTTCCTCCGACATCCGCCAGCTGCTCTCCATGCGGTTCACAAAGCTGATGGTCACGGGATTTCCAGGGATCCAGAGATGCTGCGAAGGGCGAGATCAGAGCTCTGCAAAACAGCTTTCTTCCTGCTGTACCTAGGGAAGGGCAGGATTTGCTGATGGAGAGCCATGTCTACCACGTACAGAACATGGAAACGAAATGGAAATTTCTGTGAGCAGAGCTCACAGGTCGCTCAGGATTACTTTGGCACCCTTATTTCAGAGCACAAAACTTCAGTGAAAAAAACCCAATAATTAGGCCATTTGGATTTTGTCAAAGTGTTCCCAAACTGCCCACATGACAAGTGCACATGGGGAATCCTTTTAATTTATCAAAAGTAGAATCTCCTACAACTGCAATGATTATCGGTAGAGCACAGCTAGAGAGAGGAGGTGGAATGAGAATGCTTCAGTGTTACTGATGATTTGGCATTTCCAGACAGGAATTTCTTTGCCCATATTGGCCAGGGAAGTGGTGGGATCACCATCCCTGGAAATGTTAAAAAAAACGTGTGGATGTGGTGCTCAGGGACGTGGTTTAGTGGTGGGTTTGGTAGAGCTGGGGTTAATGGTTTGACTTGATGATCTTGGAGGTCTTTTCCAACCTAAACAATCCTGTGATTTTACAAATGGGACACGCAGCACACAGCCAGCTCTCCTCTGCTGCTGTTCCCTGGTCTGTTCCCACCTTACCCTGGCACAGGGGACAGCGGGAGGATGGTGCTGAATCATTCACACCAGTGAGGTCTTGGAGATTGTGCAGGGAGCGATCACAGAGGCACGAGGACACCAAGAAGGCAGTGGAATTCAACCACACGTGTGCAAGTCCACGTGTGCCAATTTGCACAGGCAGTGACGATGATTAGGCACAGAGCACTGGCAGTGCAGTGGTGTCAGTGCAGCTGTGACGGTGATCTGAGAGCTCTCGTGATCTCTGCAGAGCAAAACAAATCTCAGAGCGATCCTAAGCACTCTCGTGCTACAGGAATATGACTTTTACTTTTTTTTCCAGTGGCTAAAACCCATCAGTGGTGTGATATCACCAGTCTCTGCCTGCCTGAAACCTGTGGTATGGTGGCGTGCGAGGGACGTGGACTCAGGCTGGAAACACACGGTCTGTAACCCCTGACATTTCTCCAAGGAAGTGCATCATTACACCCTTAATCCCTCCTTTGTACATCATCTTGTTTATGGTGCTTTGCACACCAAAAATCATATTGAATATTCTGATTTTACCTCCAGCTCCTTTTTTTTCCTATTCTCCTCTTTCTTGCACGCACGTCCTTTCCTTCTTCACGAGGAGAAAGCACCTCTCTTCCCTGGGCAGGCTGAGCCATTGCAGCATTTGCCTAAAATACAATACAAACTTCTAATTAGAGGAGGGAGGGGATTGGCAAAAGAATATTAAAGCTTTTCAAGTCTCCTGAAATCCTTTGTGTGGAACAGCTCTGGGAAACAGGGCCTGCTGCCACCCTCCCCCTCTTGGGAGCATTCCCCAGGGCAGTGCCCGGGCAGCAGCTGCTGCTGCTCCGGGGGAGTCAGCCCAGCCTGACACACAAATAAATACCACAGGAAGAAATGCTTTCTTCCAGCAAAGACCTGGGGAAGAAACCCTGGGTATCAGGAGAGAAAGGGAACGTACACGCTTGCACCTGAAAGAGCTTTGGGATAACAGGGGAAGCTCAGTCTCGGATACAGAGGAGTGAGGAAAAGCAGGAAAGCTTATAGATGCAACCAGGTATGACACAGACGTCATGCAAAACAGATAGATTTGCATAAAGATACACCTCCATTTTCAATCAGCCCCTCTAACCTTCACATTTCAGCCTAAAAAAAAAAGGGCAGGCTTAAAGCATAGAAGGAGTTAATACCTGAAGGTGTGGAGGGGAAAAGATTCCCATGAAAACTAGCTGGAGCATTTAGGGTGGAAAAGGGATTTTGGTTGGTTCTGGTGCTCACCCACAGGTGAGAGAGGCTGGAAAATTTGTGTACAAGGTGAACACACAGGATTGTGTGTGCAGAGAGAGCAGGTGGCAACAGGAACACCCGCCCAGCGCTGATGCTGCGTTGCTCAAGTCTAAGAAATTGTGTCCTTCATTGCATTAACAACTTCTGCAAAGTCTTCATTTGCATTTTAATGGAACTCTTTCTAGGAAGGTGCTGCCTGGACTCTGTTGCAATGTAAAATGAAGAGGTAATTAAAAACATGTTGGAGTTAAAAGGCATTTTGTTTTCATTAATAAGGTTTATTTATGATCTTTTAAAAATTAAAGGTATTTAGGGTACGTGGGAGGAAACGGGGGGGGGTGGGGTGGAAAACACATGATGGAACATCCATTTATTTAAATTACAGATTAAAAAGTGGAAAACACACTTTTTGTGAGGGGACGTCCTGGGGATTAAAAGCAGGACTGGATTTGAAGAAAGAGGAGGTATAGGAGTCGAGACAAAGGTTCCAACAGCAGGTCTGCCTGCTTGAAAGCCAGAGATGAAGAAAACATATAGGACGAGGGAAAGGAAACCAGGGAGGAAATTCTTAAACCTTCGTCACTCAATTACCCGGGGCAAATGACTGGGATTACACACCTAAACCAGCTATCTATGCAAGCGGCCAGCCCCGGCTGGCCAGACACGTATTTCCCCAATTTTTGGGGGCAATCACAGCACGCAGATGTCGATAAGCAGTTTGCAAACGTTTTATCTGCCTGGACCAGCTCCTGCTTTCACAACCCGGCGACCGCACAACGAGCGATCCCCCCCGCTCGCCGCAGCCATCGCGCCCACCTCCTCCGCGCCCCAGACCTATCCTGCCCTGTTAAGCTCCGTCCTTTGAAATATAGGGCAGTTTCTGTCACATCCTTCAGCGCGACAGTCAAAAGGGAAAAAAAAAAAAAAAAAACAACACACACCAACCCTGCCCTTTGTCGCACCGGGAGGTTTCTCCAGCGGGGATCTCTCATCTCCGTCCGCTGTGATCTCTGTCCTCACCGGCCATTACGGGTTCGGGGAGAACGGGGGGGGATCCGAACGCCGCAGAGACAGCACTTGATTTTCTATTATTTTATACGATTTTATTTCGGGGCGGCGTTGTGTGAAATACATAGCAGCGCGCAAAAGAGGGGAAAAGTGTTTCGTTTTGGTTTTGTCTACTCCCTCCCACACAAGGTGCCGAGGCGGTCCCGCTCCCACACTCGCCGTTGGGGCTGAGGGGACGCGCCCCGCTGGGGAAGGGGAGGGGGGGGGGCACAGCCGGTTCTCTCGGGGCTGGGCGCACCTGCCGGCGGCAGGGGACACGCGTGGAGCCGCAGAGGGGCCGTGGGAAAGGCAGGGTGGGGACAGGGGGCACGATGAGGGCCGGGACGGGCGCGGGGAGCGACAGCACTACGAGGGTCCCGCCGCCCCCGCCTCAGCGCGGCCCCCGCGCCGTCCCGGCGTGCCCCGCGCGCCGCGCGCCCCCGCCCTCCCTCACTTCCGGTGTCCGGCAGTGGCAGCGCCGCCGGCGGCGCCCCCGCTCCCCCCGGCGCAAGGGGAGGAGGGGGGCGTGGCCGCTGGGCGGGGCTTAAAGCCCCAACTCCGACCAATCACCGCCCGCTGCTGGGCGGGAGTGGGCGGGGAAAACGCCGGCACGCGCTGCGCGGCTCCGCCCCCCTCTCCTCACCGCCTCCCCCCCCCACCCCCCCTCCCGCCGCGGGCTCGCGCCCCGCGCGCCCGAGGGAGCGTCGGGAGCGCGCCCGGGCGCCCCCCCCCACGCTTCCCCCCCCTCCGCCGGGTTCTCCCCCCACACACCACCCCCCTCCTCCGCCCTCCGCCCCCCCCCTCCCCCCCTTCCCCTTCCCCTCCCCACCCGGGAGGAGAGGCACGGAGTGACCGACGGAGCCACCGCTCCGGCCGCTCCGCCACCCCGCTCTCCTCCATGGGGCTCAGGTAAGCGCGCCGCCCCCCGCCCCCCCGGGGCGAGCGGGGGTCGCCATGGCCGCCCCCACACCCCTGCACACGGAGGGGCGGCGGGGAGCCCCCCCGGCCGCTCCCGCACCGCCGCCCCCGGTGTTATCCCCGCTATTATCCCCACTGGTTATCCCCGGTTTTTTATCCTTATCCCCGTTTCCATCCCCGTTATTCCCACCCGCCGCCCCCTTCTCCTCCTCCTCCTCCCCGGTCGCGCCCTGCCCCAGCGAGGGGGGCACGGAGCCTTCTTTGGGACGCGGTGTCCTATTTGGTGTGGGTGGATGGCTTAACTTGGTAAGTGCCGGGT
>NW_020956009.1:229318-277011 GCF_003031625.1 Empidonax traillii | reverse complement strand
ATGCTGGTCCTTTGGGGGAATATAGGTTATTTTTCATAAGGCTGTAACAAGTGCGAAAGTGGCTGGAAATGTTTTCTGTCATGCTGGGAAACTAGTGAGGTGTCCTCTCCCCTCCCCAGGAAAAAGTGCTGGTAAAATTTGGCGGAGGGGAGAAGGAGAGGTGCTGGGAAAAGCAGGGGTTGTGCTGCTGGATTGCCTTTGTGTCTCTGTAAATAGACATGTCAGTTCCCAAAGTAATACAAGTAGTGTCTGATAACTCAATCCCAGATGACAAATAGAGAATGGAGCAGATTTTCAGGACTGTAACAGTGGGAGGATTTCTCTTTTGAAGCGGAGAGGGGGAAAAAGAAAAAAAGGTTGGTACCTCCTGAGGAGGTTCTTCCCCGGCGCGTTATTGTGAAGCGGAGCGTTCGGATGGAATCCGGAGACATAAACCCATATTTATTTATTTTTACACCTGACCGGGGAAAGATAAACAAAGGAGAGTTTAACAGCTCTTTAATGAATTCCTCATGCTTTTTATTTTGCAATCCCAATGATTCATTTGGCAAGCCTTGCAGGACCGGATTATTATCAGCATTGTTTAAAGCCATGCTAATTAGGAGATGTGTTTAGCAAACAGTGGTATTGTAGACACCTGTACCAAAGTTCTCGCGTGCATTTTAATTGCATCACTGCTATCATTTTTAGCATTTAGTCACTGTAATACAGATCTGGGTCTCAGTTCGTGGACTCAACCGAGTATTTATTACAAGTGTGGGTTCTCTGGGTGCACAGAGCAGCCCTGCTCCTAATGCATTAAATGTGTTTTCTCAAAAAGGAGAGGGAGTATTTTTTCTTTTTTTATTTTTATTTTCCTGTGGGGATTCAAAGAAAAAGCGGTGCTGTCCAAGAAGAGTGGGAAAAACACAATTTTGAGGAGGAAGCTTGCTGTGACTGGATAGCTCTTTGACTTTAATCAATACCTTGCTTGAACACTGTGTGTTTTTGTAGCCTCTTCTAATTGAAAATAAAATTCTACTTTCCCCTTCTAAACTCCATCTCGCTTCTCTCGCTGTTTGTCAAGTTTTATGTTTTGAAATCCTCGGTGATGGAAAAAAAAAAAATGGGTGGAGTGTATTATTAGTCACAATATTTTCAACATGCGGTGAGGAATTGCTGCTTTGAGGTGTTTTTTGGGAGCCGACAGGGAGAGGAGCTGCCCTGTGTGGTGGAGGGAGAACTAGGGGACAGGATTTTGGGGGGGGGGTGCTCCTGAACACGCGTTGCTGAAGAATACTCTGTGGTTTGCTACGTTCGTGAGATAAGTGCAACTGAAATAGAAAACGAGTCTTTTGGTTTTGATGCAGCGTGTCCAGGAGGGGGAAACTCACTCACAGCGAAACTTCTCTCGCGGTTGTTTTCATAGGCTGCATGTTCGCCTCGGTGGAACCGAGTCAGTTTTAGTGTGGGACCAGAAACGGGGCATTCGAGTAACTCTTAGGGCTGAGGTGTTTTATCCCTGTGCTTTAAATGCTGCTTCGTTCTGGAGCGTGTAGGACTGAGCCTCTCTGAAAACATGACCTGTACTCGGGGTTCTTGGAGGCTGGAGAAAATGGGCCACTTTCTCCCCGTGGTCTTTGTTTTCTGGGACAGTTGTACAACAGTGGAAATGTTCTTCGCAAGAGGATTTTTTTTTTTTTTAAATTTTAATATCTGGAAGTGCTTAGAGGAAAATCAGTTTAGCACCCAACCCCCCCCCCCACCCCAGCAGCCCCTGCTGTCAAAAGGAAAAATGCCTCATGTTTGGAAGGTCTGTTGTTTGCCTGTATTTCCTCCGGTGATGTGTTGTGTTGCTGTGAGGTTGAGCAAATTCTTTTCGTCTTTGCTATCCGCTTGTGCGGAATATTTTATTATTTATTTATTATTTTGTTTTAGAACCGTGGTTTTTTGAAGTTTCTAAGCAAAGTTTCCTGTCCTCCCAGCAGCTCAGAGCAGGCTGACACCCAATCCAAACTGCCACTGCCTGCTTTCAGGGCAGGAATTATTTCATAAACAGCTCAACCTTTCCCAGGACATTTTTCCCTTCGTGTTCTCACTGGTTGTACTGGCTGCTCCAGAGAACTCTGTAATGCTCTCCAGGCTCCCCCTGAATTGGTAAAAACCATTCACAGGGGTTTTCCATGCTCCTGTGTGCTCAGTTTAATGGGCAAACAGAAGGGCAGAGAGAGGGCTTAGTTTAAGTCTTTGAAGAGCTACCTGCAGCTGTAATGGTTATCCCACATGTCCCTTATAATTCCCAGGAGCCAACGGTTTCTGTCCATTCCTGGCTGAGAGTGTTGCCCTGGAAAATTCTAACACTTTGCAGAGAGGGATTAATTCCGTGTTTATATTTCGTGCCGGGCTGGAATATTCTGAATTGTGGAGCTCACCTGTGTTTTCTGTGGGGGATATTTGAAACTTAAAATGTATTAATAGTTAAAGGGAGCGTGCCGTGGGCTGTCTGCAGATACCAGGGGTCATGTTAGGAGAGAGCACGAGGACTGACTACAGCTGAGAGGCAGAGGGAGGAATTCAGTCTGGGGGAGGTCCTGCGATCCCACTCCACACCTAAAGCATCTCCCTGAAAGGTTTTCTGATCTTTGGTCAAGCACAGTGGCAGTCAGGACTCCAGGATTAAAATCCGTTGCTTCAAAAACTTCGCTTGTTCCCTCCTGAGGATGTTTTTTATATTTGTGTTGCGACCCCCTTAAATCTGTCCTTGGGTGGTTGGTTTTCTCAGTTCCCTCTGGATCTTCAGTCCTTCAGACAGGATGGGAAATAAAAGCCTGGATCACTTCGTGCGGGACTTTCACTTGAGATGCGAGAGGGGAGAATCTCAACTTCCCTAAACAGTTCAATGGTTTTCTGGTTCGTGCTGCATTTGGATGCACAAGGATGCCCAGTTTGGAGGCATGGCTGCTCCTTGGGACTCCTTCCCCATCCTGTAGCTGTTGATTGAACTGCTTGTTATCAGTCTCCCCTTCTGTGAAACAGGGGTGCCAGGGTTCACTCAGCTCTCCCAAAACACTTTCTGTTTTACTGATGTAAAATCATAATTGTGCTAGAAGTGCTTTTTCTTCATAAAGGCAAACCAGTGGAAAGTCCTCACTGGATTCCCTCCGGGATGTGGTGGAGTCCAGAGGCTCATGGGTGGGGTTTGACGTCCCTTACCAAGTCAGCTGTGGTGCAGTTATTTTCTGAACTCTTGCTTTAACTTTCTTTCACGCCCATACACTTAAGAGACATCAGGCTGCTGTTGAGACGCTGGCTGGAAATAGCTCTGCAGGCGGGGTGAGATCCTTGACAGCCATTCTAATGAGATGGAAATGTGTCCCACTTGGCAGTGCTCAGGTTAGAGCTGAAACTCACCTTTCTTGCCTTGCCTTTTGGGGATGTGGCTGACTTCTGTTCCAGCCCATCCAGTGGTGATCCTGGCCTGTTGCTCACTTGGCTCGTGCACGTGCTCGGGAAGAAAAACATCCTGCGAATGCTGGAAGTTGCCCTGCAATTGCTTTAAGTAAACCTGAGTTGGGGTCTTCTGCAATGGAGGGAGGCACTGAGGCATCAGAAATGCTCTACAGACACATCTATGAGCTTGTGTGTGGATTAAAATAAACCTGGTTACGAGAATGTTGGTGTGTGCCAGGACCTTACCTTGACCAAGAGCCCTACTTAGGAGAGTGGGTAGGGTTTTGCATATTAAGGAATGTGTTTGTACCTCTGTATACCCAACCATCTTTCCTGATTATTTCTCCATCATATGTTGAACAAACTGCTTATTCCATCCAATTGAGTTTGCTTTCCTGGTATTTCTCACTTCTGGAGAAGAGCTCTGTATAAAGTTGATATTTCAGGTGGTTGGCTTGTTCTCTCTGAGGAAAGAGTTACACAGAATTTACACCTTTTGTGCTAATACAGCATCAGAGGAAATACCTTCCTGACTAGTGCTCAGATCATGCCCTGAAACAGAAGAATCAGTGGTCTGTACTAGCCATTAGTAACTTAAAATACTCAAACCCAACTAATTTAAGTGCCAATGAACGAAGTAGTCAGAGTGCAGTTGCTCCTAACAGTCCTGCCACTATAGTGTTGGAGAATGAGGTGGTGGCTAAATATAAACCCAGCTTTTTGACTTCCTCCTTGTTACCACTGTGTCCTTCTTGGCTTCACTCCACTTCTTTTTTTTTATTTTTTTTTTCATTTTTTTTTTAATAGTAGTTGATCAAATCTGGATTATGAGATTTGTGTTAAAAAGGAAAACAGGATCCTTACCCAAGGCCCTGAGGGCTTGTACCACAAATTACACAAACAGTGTTGGGTTGTTCTCAAAGCACCTCATATGTTATCTTTGGTTTTGCACTGGTTGATTTTTTTTTTACTCTTAGATCATTCCTGACTCCTTTTGTGTCTTTTAGGTGATCTTTCAGTTCCTCCCACTGCTTTACTTCTCTTTAAAAATCACCTCATGATTCTTCCTCCTTTGGCTCCCTCTGTTTTTACGTACTGAGTTTGGAAACTTTGGCAAAGATCCCCTAATTAAAAAGCCAAAAACCAATGAGAAAGTTTAGGGGAAACCATTCTTCAGGGCAATTCCCAGTGTGATAAGTTCAGAGTTCTCTAATTCCTCTTTTTTTTTTTTTTTTTTAAGGTCCTTTTTATCTTGGTTTTTTTTTTTTTTTTTTGACTAATAGATGCACAAGGGCAGAGTCTTTTGCTTAGGTTTCTTTTGTGACTTTAAAGTTGAAGCTTGGAATCTTTGGGAGTTAATGTCACTTGGGCAGGTGTCATGTGGGCCACAGGCACTGGGATTTTTTTCAGGTTGTTTTTAATCTTCACTGCTAGAGTAGCAGATCTATCTGTAACTAGATTCTTATATTTTATTTTTTTTTTTTTTATTTTAGCAGACTTCTCAGAGCTGGTTCCCTGTAAAGCACTTGCTTTTTAAGCCCTGGGTAGCTCTGCCATGTTCCTTTTTGTGTTCTGCAAAGTGTGTGGTGTGGGTAGGGTTGGATCTGTCCTTGGTGCAACGAGATGAGAGAGAATGGACATCAAAAATAGGGGAATGACATGAGAAAGTGTTGCTGTGCTGTGATGGAGAAGGGATGGACAGGCAGGCACGTGGACAGCGCTGGAAGTTATGGGGAAATGGATAAGGGGAATGCAAAGTGCAGTGGAAATATCCCTGCAAGCAAGCAGCTGGAACTAGAAACACCCACCTGTGCCCTGTGGGAAAGGTGCATCCTGCCATATTAGCAAGTTGTTACCCGTTGGAATATTGTATTTCAGGCTGCACAGCTTTTAGAGGCATGGAAGATGAAACTTCTTTCTGCATTCTATTGGGTATTTTCATCTTTGTGGGGTTTCTTCTTTCAAAGCTTGTACGTGTTTGTAAGAGGGGCAAAGTGCTTTCCTTGTTACCTTGGTGGATGCTCTGTAACATGAAAGGTCATGCTGGCTTCTGAATGCTGTGTTTGGGTGGGAATAAAACTCAAATCTCTTACTTTTGTATAACGTGGGCACATAATATTTTTCTGTAACCTTAGGCAAATATTTTGGTTTTGGAGGGGAATCCCTGTAACCATGAGGTGAGATTAATACTAACCCCATTTCAAGTGTGTGGGTGGCAGGGGTCACAGAAACATTAACTGAAACTTTGATGTCAACTGAGACAGTGTTAAAATGGTTTGAAATCATTACAAAAAGTACCAGTTTTGTGGAGTGACTTTTTCAAAGCACTTCTGCCCGGAAGCATCGTCAGAAGTTGTTAATAATCTTCAAATTGGTCTGTTAAGCTCTTTCTTTAAGTTAACACAAGGGCTAAATCATCTTCCCTCTATGCTTAATTATGGAAATACTTCAGAATATTTCTTGTTGAAATGGCAAACAGTGCTGTAAATGGGCAGTTATTTTAACTGCTGCTTGTAATTATGTGACACCGAAGGGCTTTGTATCGAGTTAAAGTTTGGATTCTAATTTTTGCCTCCTGTTCTTTCCATTCCCAAACACAGGACATCTGATGAACCTTTTGGAGCTTGTTACCAGAGAGCATTCTCCTCTCTTCACTGAAACATGCACTGCCCAGCTGGGAAACATCGCCACATTTATTTTTGCTAACAGGAAACACTTCTAAATATCGGTAAGTTCTCAGCATTTAAAGATATTTTTGTCACGTGGTGTGGGAAAGAGAAAGAGGAGCTGGAGATAACACTGTCATGGGGGCTGACAGTTCTTTATAAAACTTGGCTTTACATTGCTAACAAGGGCTCATTTAGAATTCTTAGCCAACTGCAAAAGTTGGAAGAAACACCTCTGGCTGTTCCTCTGCTCCCTCCCTGTGGCAGAGGTGCCTCCACTAATCGTGGCCACTCAGTTCTCATCTGTTTGATCAGAAGAGGAAAACAGGTGCAGAGAAAGCAGTGCTCAAAGCCAGAGAAAAACTGCAGAGCAGTGCAAAACAGTGTGGGCTCAGCCTTGCCATTCTTACCAGTCTGTTCTGGCTCCTGTTGTGCCCTGGGACAGAGGTGTAAATGAGAGTTTTAACAGTAACAGCCCCAAGTCTAGGTGAAAATACATATTCCCGTTACCTTTTGCTAACAGATTAATTTCCCAAGTGTCTGGGTTGGTCTGGCTCCCTCACTGCCCCACTTTATTTTTCCTTAACTGTCTAAATAACAGGACTAAAAAGAGCTGGCCAAAACAATTGCTATGGAGAAGCAATCAGAATTTAGAGAAAGGCAAGACTTGGCCGTCCGAAATAGAAATTGAGAACAAAGTCACTGGTGTTTGCTTCAATTGGGTCATATTTGTTTTCAGGATTTTCAGTTCTGTTTGCCATAAGAATGCTTGGATTTTCCTCATTGCTTCATTTATCAGATATTTTATTTCGCCTTCTGTAATGGCATTAGTTTGTGTTGGAAAAGCTTTCCTAATTTTTACCTTCTGATGTTTTTCTTTCACAATCTGTTACTACAGAAGGTCAGTTTTGAAATCAGCAGTATTGATTTATAGCTTATTTTCATTAAGAGAGCTAATCTGATGTGGAAGACGTTTGAAATGCAGAGATCAAAAAAGTCTTTGTCATGGCCATCAGCATAAACCTTTAAATAAAACATACTCAGAAGTTTAGGTTGGAAGTTAAACGTTGCCTGTATGTGCTACCCTGAGGAAAATAAAGTTTGTTTTGTACAAGAAAAATAGGTGTACAAGAGGATGGTCTCTAGTGGATGTGTCCTCACAGACAAAAACCTTGGTGCAGATAAAGTATTCCTACCCCTTGTAGCTTGTAACCATAAACAGCATTTACCTGAGAAGCCTCTCTGTGAATGTACCTTTCACATATACTGAAGTACCTGTATTTTACACAGAACTTCAAATACCTTGGGATGGTTTGGTCTCTTGTCCCAGGATGGTGTCATCCTACTGGTTCAAGAAACTAAACATTTCAAGAGGAAATTCTCCTGATTATTCCATTGCAAACTTCTTTCAGGAGCTGTAGTGGTAGCTTTTTAACCTCAGTATTTCATAGGTCAGATAAGGTGAGTCTCTTTAAAAGAGTCATTTAAGTGAGAATGTTTTGAAAAGCTCCCAAACAGGAAACCCCGTTGTTCAAGGATCCGTTTGAAGTTTTAGTAGCTAAAATTAGACTTTTTTGTTCCCATACGTTTAAGAAATAACTCTTGCTTATAATGTTACTAATTGGTAGCCAGGCTTTAATTACCTGCAGTGCATTGAAATGCTCGGAGTTAACTTTTCTGGGGTTCGCGAAGTCATAAATAGGGATGTTCTAACTGTGAGTTTGGAGGGAAAGGGCTTCAAAATGTCTCACTGTTCAGTAATCTCGTAGTTTAATGCCAATAATTTCCTCTGGTTTTGCTTTTTTTGTCGTAGTTCTGTCTTTCTCCTACAAGAGTTCACGCCAGTGCTGTCGGAAGGTCACGGAACAGGGCACTACCTGTGCTGCCCTGGGGCTGTTGATGTCCTCAGCTGTTGTAGGAGAAACACTAGACCTGGAACCCAGTCTGTTACTGGTAAGAAGTAATTGCCTTGGATTTCATTTATTCGTTTAATATTACGGTTCCTGTGTTTTCTCTAACAAAATCAGTAAATATCTCTTCACTGCTTTTTACTTTTAAGAACGCTATAGCAAAATATGCATCTATGATCTTACCTGCCCCCCCCCCCAATATTTTTAACTTCACACTTTCTAAGTTTCTAATTTCCCTCCATCCAAAATACGGAGGATAACAGTTTTCATTTGAATCTCCTTTTCAGTCCTGGTTTTTCTCTTGAAATTCTTCATGCACTGTCAGAGCTAATGGAGGTTAATAAATGGATTTTATTTCAATACCTGCAGAAACCCTGTGTCGTGGTTGCATTTTTGTGGTGCCAGCTCCTGCACAGGCTGGCCCTGTGACTTCAGGTGGATGGTTTGACAGATCAAAGGCCACAGCCAAGTCTCTGGTTTGATGTTTTGGAGTAGAGGGTGACATGTTTAATGGTGGCTCCCTGTTATTTTAAGCTGTGCTATTGGAGTTAGATTTTGCTTGTGGTTTGTGTTTGGACTGTGCTTTAATGAAATACCAGAAGTGTGTGGTATTCTGTGCTGGTGTTTGAACTTTGCTTTTGGGCTTTCTGGATTGTATCTGTGCAAGAGATTCTAAACAGAGGTGTTGTTTTAATGCTCTGGATGATGGGGTAGTGTTGGCTTGAAGTTGGAAAAATTTTAGTGAATCCTCATCAGACTGATGTTAATTAAATAATACATGTACACTGACAATTGAGTGGGCTGGTTCAAATTTCATAATAGAGATTGAATTAGTGTTTTCCTTCAAGTTTACTGAAAACCATTTGCTTCCCAAATTCTTGCCTTTTCTGTACTTCTGTAGTATTTCTCAAGCTGAATGGTGAAACCTTTGTCTTTTTTTTCCCCTTCCTGTGACTCCTAACCCAAAAGGCTGAATGTGCACTGTTGGGGCTCTAATTAAACGTTCTCATCCCCTGCCATCAGGGAAAAGTGGTAGCTGTTGTTTGCATGAAACCCTGAGCTGTGAGTAACCTCTCTGGCCCAAGGGTCTGTTTTGGTCTGTTTACAAACATCTGCCTGTTTCTCTTTGAGTTCAGAGTTGTGGTTGGAATGACCAACTTAAGCAAGGGGTGATTGGTTTCGGGAATGGGAACAGGGCACAAGAGTTGCTTTTTTGGCAGCTCTTCGTTTTCATGAGATGTTACTTACATCTCCTTTGAACAAAGCTGAACATAGGAGTATAATTTGGGGTTACCTGGTGTCAAGAAATGAGAACTCCTCTGGAATTGTGTGCTTCCTCCAACTCACTGGTGAGAAAACTCTGCACTTGTGGAGATTCGTGCTTGTAAAACTCAGGAGCGGTGCCTTTGCAGGCGGTGACCATCCATTAACACCCTGAGTCTTATTTTCCTCTCATTTACCAGAATTAGTGGTAGGTACTGTCCTCTGCAGTTGCTAAGGTTACCTTGAGGGGTTTTGTTCCCGTTCTTTTCAGCAGGGGGGCACATGGAGAGGAGGAATCCCCTGCGTTTCTGTTGTCTTTAATTGGATAAAAGTGAAACTTCCATGCACTCTGTGTCTTGTTGTGCAAGGAAGCATTTCAGGCCCAATCTCACCTTACAGAGCTCCTTTGCAGAGGAATTTAAAAAATGTTGGAATGTCTTGGGAGTGGATGCAGGGACAGGACACAGGGGAAGCAGAGAAGTGGGGTGTGTTTGTTGGGTTTTTTTGCACAAAATAAACCACTGGAGTGAATTTGAGTTCTTCCTTAATCTGTTTTTACTTTTCTCTGAAGGGAGAGAGGGGGGAGGAAACAACACATTTTTGGTTAAATTCCAGTTGGCATGTTTTCTCCAGGGAGCAGAGTGGTGGAGGAGTGCCCTAGTGAGTATTTTGGTACTCTGTAACTTGGGTCCTTGGTTTTAAGTGTGGAAACATGTTTAGAAAATTGTAACGGATGAAGTGTGGTGTAGTTTAAATCTTCAGCTCACTTATACTCTGAGAGAGGAAAAAGTAAACAAATAAACAAATCCTAACAGCAGCAACCCCCCCAAAAAAAAAAACTCTCCAGGCTTTTTTTTTTTTCCCCACCTGTTTTCTTTCTGAGTGAAGGAAGTTTATTTTTGGCCCCACTGTTGCCCAGGGGACTGCTCTGTGGAGGACTTTGTGTGTGCTTCCTTTCTTGTCTGTGACTTTTTGTCAAAATTCGAGTAATACCCTGAGATTTCGATGCAACAAATTTGTACCCCTTAATTTTACTGGTGTTAATGTTTTGGTCAGGAGACTTATTCTGATTATGCTGAGAGGTATGGCCTTGTAAGTAGTGCTGGTTACTTCTCTTAAAGCCTTCCCAAAGGGTAGTGAAATCTGTGTCTATTTAGACTCAGGTGATAGTTTCATGTTTAAATAACTGTACTGACAGTACAAAATAAGGCACTTTCATAAGATGATCTCTTTGTAGAACTAGGTTCACTCCAGCTGGAGTTAAAGATTATATAAATTATTAACAGCTTATTTAAGGACAGCTTTTTTGACGTGAAAAATAAAAGGTAGGCCTGTATCCTGACAGAAATTTCATGGAAGTGGCTCTTAAATCTGTTCACCCTGTGTTCCTTTTGCTGTTACGTGCCAGGGTTTGTTTAGGCACAATGTTTCTGTTGTTGTGTTTGGAAAAGCAGTAGACTTGAATTACTGTGCTGTCTATGCATTGGCTTATGAAGAAAGACTGATGTGCTACAGTTTATTTTGTGGAAAATCTTCAGATGAGCTCTCATGGTTCGTTGGCTTCCTGGAGAGGTGTGTTGTGGCCATGTGCTGGCATGGCAGGAGCAGCCCTAAAGAACTCCAGTAGGTGCTCAACTTGGAAATCCTTCAACGTAGTAAAAAGACCTGAGATAAACCAAAAAAAATACATCATTGATCTTCAAGGTCTCTTGCTAAGAAAGCTCCACAGCTTATTCCATCCTTGCTGTGCTTCCACTGGAAATTTGAAGGGTACAGCTTTCCTGAAGAAATCTTTCCACAACATTTTTTTAAGTGGAGATAAATATCATTACCAGGAAAAGGGAAAAAAAAAACCCTAAACCAGCAACAAACCACAAAACAGCATGTAAAATTGGAACACAAGAGCACAGGGTTTTAAAGCTTCCTGAATTTTTAACTACTAGCAAATTGCCTTAAATTTAACTTGGATTAATTCCCTAGTGATCCTTGACATTAAATGGATGTTCTGGTTTGACATGGGTAGACAGAAAACTAATTAATTCCTCTGAATTTGAGGCATATTTAATTTTCTCCCCCAAAGACCTCTCATTTAGAAGGTACAATGCCTGTGACAGATGCTGAACGTGGAGCGATGTGTGCGAGGTGGCAGACCTTCCATCAGAGGAAGATCAAGACATCTACAAGAATAATTCCTGACTTGGAAAATGTTAAACTTTATTGATTGCACCAAACGTGGGAGACTCCACATCATCACTTGCTTACTTGAAGGCGCTGGAATGTGCCCACCTCACTGGCCAGTGGGGAATCTTGCATAGATTTGTTGTGTGTTTGGTAAAATTTCCCTGATATTTTTTCTCTGGCTTTGTCTCCTGCTTCCTAAAGAGATGAGCAAGTGCTTCATCCATAAGTAGCACTAAATTAGTCAATCCCTGAACCTCAAGCTGGCCCAGTCTAAACCAAAGGTAGCAAGAGACAAATATTTTAAAATCTGTGTTTCTGCCATGGGCAGCTTTAAAAAAGGACAAGGTGTATCTGAAGTGGACTGTTATCAATGAGGGGGGACGTAACCCACTGCACTAAGCTCAATAAATGTATGAAATAGCAAAGAAATAAAATCTCAAGGAATTTATATAATTTCCAGGTGAAGAACATTGAAGAAGAAAAGGTGTTATTGCATAAATTCACCAGAGCAGGTGGAGACATTGACAAATACTCCTGATGCTGTTCTGTATGAAATTGAGGAAGAGAAAATTATCCTTGCAGGAGATTGCCCCCCCCCCCCCCCCACACACACACACAGATCCAGGGAGTTGCTGTTTTGGAATATGGATTTTGATATCCATGAAGGTACAGCAAAAGGAAATTCCATGTCCAAAATATTCCGATGGCTTCCTGATTGTATCCTGTGAGGTTTTCTTGCGTCTCCCTCTGAGTCGTGTGGATATGGCAGCTGTTGGAGACAGGACTGATGATGGACAATTCACTTCATCCTATGTGGCAATTCATATTTCCTGAGGGGACAAAGCTGACTCTTCAACTCCTAAAAGTAGATGCAGTAGTGGTTTCTGGAATAAAGACAAAACTGAGCTGTCATTGTGCCTTACGAGGCGATTCTCTCCAACACAGAGATGTTGGGAAGCTGTGGCAGCCACTTCCAGAGCCTGGGTTGGAGAACTGCTGTGCTGGCTGGTGCCATCACAACCTTTTCAGGCCAAGCACCTGAAAAATCCTTTTTTTTTTTTTTTTCCTCCCTGGTTCTGATTCTCTGTTTGAATTTCATTGATTTATTTCAGTTGTTTGAGATGGGGATGGAGTCTGTGTGAGGATTTGGTTTGAGGTCTCCAGGCGGATTTCTGTGGTAAATAGGTGTTGCTCAGTGTACAGCTGTAGTGTTATTGACCTCTTCCAGTTCAAATAAATAAATTTAAAAAAAAAAATTTGGTTTCTCTATGCATTCCGTGCTTAATTCTGCAGAAAAAGCTGCACTGCTTTGAATTTGGCGAACACCAGTTGAGGCTCTTTGTGTTGCAGGAAGATGGTCCTTCTTCTCTCGAGGGAAGCAAATGCTTCTGAGTGATCAGGGACCAGCTGGTCATGCAAATCAGCATTTCCAAGGCTGCAGAGAGGCAGCTCCATCCTTGCAGAGCTGGGGAAGCTTGGAGCAGTCTTGCATAACTTGAACTTTTGAGTCGTCAGGTGACTCTCTCGAAGGTCACATCTCACGTATGTTCTGTGGGCTGGGAGGTGCTTTTCTGGCCAGCAGTGTTGACTAAACTGCAGCTGGTTTGCTCCTGCTGATGATAATCGTAGCGCAGGGTAGGGAAAGAGGGCAGGGGGCTTGTGAGTCTGCGTTCCACAGTACAGGAACCACACTTGCACGTGTCAGGATACTTCCTTAATCACGGCTGCCCTAGAATTGTGAGCCAATTCGAGCAGATGGGACTGAGTTTGTGTGTGAACTCGCTGGATGTTAGGAAGGTGCTCCAGGCTCTCATCAGCCTCCTTAATGCCAGTGTTGATATTGAACCATGTCTGCTTCAAGACTGCAAGACCTCAGAGATTTCAGTTTTATAAGTAACAACCAGTAGCCTAAATCCAGGCTTCTGGATGTGTGTGCCTGCCCATAATAACATTTGGAGCTGGGTCCAATTTTACAGTTGTGTGTTGACATGTGGACCCTCATATCGATTCTACAGCTGAAACTTCTTGCGTTGGAACAAATTTAAGTTTTTGAGAGAAAGGGGCAAGATATCCTTCGCCTCGATGCTCTTAATTAGTTGGGCCATTAAACCACTGTGACACGGTATATAAATCCAGATAATAATTTCCAAAAAAGTGATGTAAGATAGAGGAAGTGGCAGAGTTGAATGCCAAGGAATTTGTAAAGCTGTGGCAGCAAAGGCAAGTGTGGAGTTGCAAAGGTAATAACTGGGTAACATTTAGTCTGAAAATTCTAATTACTGTATATATATCCACATTACTGTATATTTATCCACATTTAGGACCTTTATTTCTGTTTTGGGGTGTAAGAGGATAATTTGGAGCATAACTCACAAGATGCGTTGCTGCTGGCACTAATGCCTTTATTTTCTGATAATACTGCCAAATTTTATGAAAGGTGATCAAAGGCCCTGTGAATTTTTCTCAGCTTTGTTCTGTTGGTCCTTTCTTTAGGGGATCATGAGAATTTCTCTACCCAATATCTGAGGTTGACTGTGGGGTAAACTTGGAGATGTAAAGCCAAGGAGATAGCATGTTTGTTACAAAGTAAAAAATCTTTTGCTTGTAAGTAGTTAAGCTTCAAATAACATTAATTTCATACTTGTGATGTATTGCCAGTTAAGTTTGGATGGGGACTTAAAATTTAGTGATCTGTGGTCTTGGATTTTCCTGACTTTTAACCCACACTTATAGCCCTTCCACAGAAATTTAAAGAGGGGAAATGCTGGTTTCAGTTGGCTTTTGCTGTGTGAGGATTTCAGCTACTCAGGGTACTACACACCGTGCTTGTTCCCTCGAGGAAATTGTGCTCTTCAACAGTCTTGCCTCCATCAGTGTGGTTTCAAGTGCAGCACCTGTTTCAAACCCAGATTTTGCCAAACTCAGAGTAAAAACTGACAGCTGGTGTACCCTGGTAGCTTCAGGTTCCCTTAAGAGCCTGTAGTAATTTAAAGAAATATTTATCTGGGATGTTATGAGCCACAGGAGGATTGGCTTCAGATCTAGTTCTTCTTAACGTAAATTGCTTGAAGTCTGGTCAAAGGGAGCTGCATCATGTCAGTGAGTGTGCAGTTGTAGGCAGTAGCTGTGTTTGTGACATTCTTTCCCGATGAACCTGTTGCTTTATTTGGCACAGCCCGGGGTTTGCCTCAGCCTTCGGAAAACGCGTCTGCGAGCTCCTCTCGGCTTTTTTGTAATGCTGTCATTTCCTTCCCCGCTGCAGGACCTGTGGAAGAGGAAGCATAAAGATTTCCAGATGAATAACCGAAAGGAAGACATGGAGATTGCTTCCCACTACCGTCACCTGCTGCGGGAGCTGAACGAGCAGCGGCAGCACGGCATCCTCTGCGATGTCTGCATCATCGTGGAGGGCAAGATCTTCAAGGCTCACAAAAACGTCCTCCTGGGCAGCAGCCGCTACTTCAAGACTCTCTACTGCCAGGTGCAGAAAACCTCGGACCAGGCCACGGTCACCCACCTGGACATCGTCACCGCGCAGGGCTTCAAGGCGATCATCGACTTCATGTACTCGGCGCACCTGGCGCTCACCAGCCGGAACGTCATCGAGGTGATGTCGGCCGCCAGCTACCTGCAGATGACGGACATCGTGCAGGCCTGTCACAACTTCATCAAGGCGGCCCTGGACATCAGCATAAAGTCTGACGCCTCGGAGGACCTCGTTGATTACGAGCTGGGAGCCCCTTCCAGCAGCAGCACGGACGCGTTGATTTCGGCGGTGGTGGCTGGCAGGAGCATATCCCCGTGGCTGGCCCGGAGAACCAGCCCGGCAAACTCCTCTGGGGACTCGGCTATTGCCAGCTGCCACGAGGGAGGGAGTAGTTACGGCAAGGAGGATCAAGAACCAAAAGCGGACAGCCACGAGGACGTTTCGTCCCAGTCTCTCTGGGCCAGTGACATGGGCTATGGGTCTTTACGGATCAAAGAGGAACAGGTTTCACCCTCGCATTACGGAGGGGGGGAGCTTCACTCTGCCAAGGATAGTGCAATACAGAGCGGGTTCTCGGAGCAAGGCGTGGGGGATGGCTGGCAGCCCACGGGGCGCAGGAAGAACAGGAAGAACAAAGAGACTGTGCGGCACATCACGCAGCAAGTGGAGGACGACAGCAGGGCAAGCTCCCCGGTGCTGCCTTTCTCACCTGCCTCGGGATGGCCCTACAGCAGTCGAGACCCAAGTAAGTCGTTCCTCCAGGTTTTGGGGCTGAAATTAAAAGCGTCGAGTTAATTAGATCTGTTTACGGTACGATCTTATCAGTCTCTGAATTACGAGCCTGACGGTAGAAACTTGTGCTGCCAGCAATTCAGAAGCACCGAGTGCTGCACGGTTCAGTCAGGAGCCTCGGTGTCAGAGGCTGGTTCTCCTCTGAAACCAGAAGTTTGGTTTTGTTTTGGGCTTGAACGGCCTAAATCGCCCCCAAAACACCTCCATGATTGCTGGAATTAGCGAGAGGAAAGGTTGGAATTTATTTTAGCAGGTGTGCAAACTGATGTCAGGGTTGAGGAATTTTCCTTGCACACTCTGTTGATGATGTAATTACACCACACACAGGTGTAATTTAGTCCTGCCGATACCATCTCCAGAACTTCCTGATGTGCAGGTGTCACTTTCTCTTGGGTAAGAAAACCACCAGAGCTCATTGCTGGTAATGGCAGGGTCAGTGTTTGGTAACTGTGAAGAATAATGTGTTTTTTCTGAGGCACTGCTATGGCTTCAGATGTATTTTGATGTGTGACTGCTTGTGGTCTGAGATCAGTGGCTGCTCCTAAAGTGTGTAGCCAGTGAGAAAAATGATTTCTTGACTTCCTTTGAATCTTCAGCAGTTACTTTTCTGTCTCGTGATAACTGCCCTACTTGATTCCTTGATCAGTGGCAATTAATGATCCCAAAATGCTACTGAACCAGGAGTTTGGTGGTTTTTCCTGAGGACTTCAGGGAAATGTGGGATTAAACTCACCCAAGTTGATTTGGAGAACTTAGCCCATGCTGTGAGTTAGCCTGTGTTTCATTGGATACCAGAACCCAAGTCAGCCAGGAGAAGGGTGTGTGAGATTATAGACTTTTATGTTGCCAAATTTGGATTAAAAAAGCAATATAAAGAGTACTGAAAGTCTTTAAGAGTCTTTATGGGCTGAAAAAGGAGGTTTAAGGTGCTTACATTCTGGAGCTTAAATGTGGTTTTCATTGAACGGGTAACTCTCTACAAATGTCTTGAGATTTATTGTGTTTTACGGTTATCTGCTGCAGCAAGCTTGCATGTAATTATTCTAATTAGCTGATGATAAAATCTAAACAACGTCAGTTAGAAGAAAAATGCAAGATAATTTAAGATAACAGTGATTTATGATGAATCTTGTTTTTATAATGCATGCGTTTCAGGCTTGTTTTGAGTTAAGACTCGGCCTGGATTGCCTGGTGTGCTGTTCTCATGCGACTGTTTTTCATTTTCCATGGCATCCCATAAAAACAACTCAATCAGTTGTGCTGTCTGAGGGGTGTGGGCTTGGACAGTACCTGGAATGAACCAGGCATGGAGTGACTGCAGAAACAGAACTGCAGCTCTGATCCTCCTGGAAAACTGGGTTCAGATTGGACATCTTGACTGAAAACAGTGCAAAAGAGAAGACACTGTATTACTGGAAGCTGAATGAAGCGTGGATTATTTAATTCCTAATTGTTAAGGAATTAAATTGCAGTGGCTGTGTGCAGATGAGAGGAAGATGGCTCAGGGGCTTGACTCAGCACAGTGCTGAGACAGCACTGTCAGCAGGCACATCAAATTAGTTGTTCCAAAGCTTGGCTCAAATGCGGTTTCCAATAAAAGAGGTGGTTCCGGTGGTGGGAAGGGGGAAGCTGAGTGATGGTGGGTGGGGGAAGATGTCAATATTCCACTAGTGCTGGTGAAACAAAAGGAAAAAATGGATGGCAACACTTCCGTGTGTCCAAAACGAACAAGCACAGGGGCTGCTGCTCCAAGAGCAGCGTGTGCTGAGTGTCCACGAGGAGCGAGGAGTGCGTGTGGAGACTGAGCTCGTGTGTGTTCCCCGTATTGGCCGTGTGGAGAGGTGAATGGAAATGAAGTTCTCCTTCCTGCCCTGCTGGAGAAGGAGGTTTCTCTGCACTGTGGGGCCTAAAATTGTGGGAAGGGTGCGTGTGGGCTTAGCAGCAGGGATTGCCTCTGCGAGCCCTGCGTGCGCCCTGGGTCAAAGTGTCTTGTCTCTGGGGGATTTTTTTTTTTCTATAATTTCAAAGGATTGGAGATGCAAATGTTCAGTTTTGGTTAACCTTGGACACCTTGCCAGCAGCCTCTCGTGTGGTAGGCGTGTGGTTTGGGTGAAATCAGTTGGTCACTGAGGTGAGACTGCAGCTCTTTCAGTGAGAAGTGAGAGTGCTCCTCCTCCCCCAAGCCAGCCCCATCTGGGGCCCTGCAAGCAGCAGAGTCTTGTGGTTATTTCCCATATCCAGCAGGTGGAAGCAACTTTTCCGGCAAACTGCTCCATCTCCCACATTGTCGAGCTACGAGGTTGTGCTTAGGTTGAGTTTTGGTGCCCCAGGGTCTTCCCTCTCCTGTTAGAATTCAGCAGTAGTGTAGGGGTGTTGCAAACTTGACTCCTAAACGTGAAGAATAATTGATTTTCCTTGTGTGCAAATGGATAATGACACGGTGCAGGCACTTCCAACAAGTAATTGGGATGTGTTTAAATTTCAGCTTGAAGTTGTCTTTGATTTAGTCGTGTCAGGTTTCATTCTTTAAAACACACTTCATAGTCTAGGGTTCTTTTTCACCTCATTTATTTAGAAGTGTCCCATTGTTCACAGCTATGATGAAAAGCTACTCATTTGCTAAAGGAAATGGGTGTTGAATGTTCTTTCATAAGTAACTAAGAGGAAAGAAAGTTACCTAGAACTCTTTGTTCTTTGAGGCTCCTTCACTTTTCTGATCTAATCAGTTATTTTAAGATGCTGGTTGCTAAGGCTGAAAGCCCTCATTGTGGGATAATTTGGGTACTGTTTGTGAATGCCTCTGTGCTGGAGGACTAACACAGACCTTCTGGCCATGCAAAAATCGATTTAGGAGGATCCTTCTTCAAAGTTCAGTCCTCCCGAATTTGAGCGAGGTTACATCTCATTTGGTCCTGGTTGCAAACAGCATTGCATTCCAGCAGCATTTTGGAAGGGGAGTCTTGCAAGTAACCACTGCATCACCCTTTGATTATTTGGGGCCAGTACACTTCGCAGACTGAAAGTGCTGCTCCTACTCCTGTACTGTACAGGATTGCTTCCTTCCAGTTGTATTGCAAAGAAGCACATCGCAGTCATTGAAAGTGCTTTTCAAGCAACTCACAACCCATTCACACGCAGCAGCGGTGCTTCTTTCAGTGGGAAACACGTCCTTGTCAATGCAGGCAGGTGTACTAAAGTGTCTCAAATATTTAAGCAGACTGTATTTAGTTACTGATCAATGAGGTCTGAAAAAGACAAAGATTTTTTTTTTTTAATTGAAAGGGTAAAAAAAAATCCTTTGTGAATCAGTTGATTCTTTCCCAGGTGCTGACAGGGTGCTGCTGAGAGTCTTTGAATTTGACAACATTACAGATTAAAATAAAAAGGGAGTGTCTGGAGTAATCGTATTAATGGTAATCAAACATCATGGAAATAGCAAGAGATTGTTCATGTCTGCCATGAAGAGTCTTCTTCATCCAAGAAAAGGATGATCAAATAGGATTTGCAAAAGAATGTAAATGAAGTGGAGTTGCTGGATTGAGAGTGTGACTCAGCTCACAGTTTCCCAGGGTGTTGTCAGTCAAGCACAAAGCTTCATGAGGACCATTTTTTCACGGTAAATTCAATTTATTAGTTTGGATTGTCTGCTTAGCATCAAACACATTAGGTTTTCTCTTTCTTATCCTGTTTGGGTTGTTTAGGATGTCAGCCTGTCATTCCTTGTATGAAACATTCATATATAAGTTTTCCTCACCAAGCCACATTAGCTTGGAAAAGCAATTCTCCAAAGTAAACTGGCTTTTATAAATAATAACTTTTTTTCACAGATGAGCCAAGAAGAATTTCCTCCACAGACTTGCTAAAAGGGCAGGTCTGCCTTTTATTTTATCCCTTTTGAATTTCATAGGTTTTCTGAAGAAACATACTGCTCTTTGTTAGTCTTCATATCAAAGGTGCTTATGAAATTCAAAAGTAGTCCTGTGCCATGAACATCTTCATTTTCCTTAGACTACAGTTCCTTTAACACTGCTGGATAAAGTTTTTGAAGGTTTACTAGAGGATCAGGTGGCGTTTGGAAGGCTCTTGCCAAAGAGGACAGTTATCTTCAGGATGAGAGTTGTTTGGGTAGCAAAATGTTGCTGGATTTGCTTCTTCATGTAATAAAAAACTCTTGTCACTTGGAGGGTGTCTTTTGAAGAATTTATTGATGGCTTTATTAATGTGTTAGCTCAAGCATAGTAATCATGATTCAGGAATTTATTTCTGAGGAAATACTCCCACGCATCTTCTGATTGTTTGCACCCAAAAGCTGCGAGTGGATTTCTGTGTGCCAGTTGACTGCGAAATGAAGCTAATTATTTTAAAACCAGCAAAGTCCTTTTTAAATACTCTGCACACTGGGAACTCTTTGCCTTCCTTTGGTTACATGCAGTGGAATTTCTGTATTCTGTAAGAAGAGCTTCAGGACTTGATTAAGCCCCGAGCAGTGACCTCCACGGCAAGGACGGGCAGGACTCCACCGTGTCCTCCTGACTTTGCAGAGTTCACAGTCCCTTTTAACATTTTTCCCCTCTCAAAAAATCTTTAATTATGCACAGGTTTCCTCCCTCCTGGTGAGGAGACGTTGGAGTTCCTCCTTTTCCAATGACACACACGTGATGGCAGTGCTTGCTGCAGGGAGCTGTGCTGGCAGCTCCCCGGGAAGCCTGGAGACAGCTGCTGTCGTCAGCCTTTCCCCATCCCTTTTCCTGTCTTGGTTTCTAGAGAGCAAATCATGATTACAGGAGCTGCTGGTGAGCACAGATGCTTAACAGTGGGATCATAGAGTGAGCTTACATTTGCAGAAGGCTTCAGAGAGCCCATTGTAGATGAACTCTCAGCTGTTTTGTGCAGGTGAGGTCTCTGGACCTGTCTGAGTGCAGGCAGGTGAATGATTTTATTCTTGAAAATAAAGTCCTTTTCTCATCAAGCTACCAAGGGTTCCTGTCCCTCTGTCAATGCAGGTCTTTCCTTGATTCATATTTTCAAATCATTATTACATCAATAGTTCCATTGAAAATTCCATTGTTTCTGTTGTGATATTTGGCAAAAGTGTCAGTCCAAGTAGAAGAGTACAGATTTTGCAAAATGAGAAAAGGGAGGGGAAAAAAAATGAGTGTGGTGGTTGTACTCAGGATCCAGGGTGTTCAAGGAACTCTTAAAGGTTTTTATTCTGTTTTATGAGACAAAACCAAACGTATTGAGGGAGGTGTTAAGGAAACTCTTGGAAGCGTGTGGTGTTGAAATGATCCATGCAGTGTGGGAGCCAGAAAACTCACTGGGACAGAATACAGCCAGTTATTCTCCCTTTAAATGGACTTTGCTTTGGAGAGATGGAGTGTCCAATCCACCCACCATGGTCTGAGTCCTGGTTGCAATATGGAAACTTCGGGCAGGGGTTGAAGTGTCTGTCACAGCCTTGACTGAAAACTGGAATGGGTAAAATTTCAGTTGTCAGATAAATATCTGATGCCCTAAACCGACACAGGCTCAAAATCGTAATGGTTTCCTACCACTAGTTTGTTACTTAGGTCATAACTCGGCATATTTTGGGATTCTTTCATGCCTGATTTTGGAAAGATCACTTTTTAAGGAGGATAGGTGTTTTGAATCAAAGCATTCAGCTCATTGGAAAGGTGTTGGAGTATTTTTGAGGGTAGGTAATAGTAAAGTACCAATTGCCTGCCACTTGGAAAATTAGGTTCATTACTGCATTTTCCCCCCTTCTTTTTGTGAAGTTGTAGTCACGGTGCAAGGTATTAAAATTTCCTTTTTCCTACAAGAGAGTTTTAATGATGCTTTTCTTGGGGAGATACTTCAATGCCATAAGCAGTGGTGGTCAACGATGCCAGCCTTGCTTTCTCAGCCAGACCTGGAGGGGTTACAGCTTTGTGCTTTAATGCCACCCCCCTGAATTCTTTCTTAGCCCGAAAATCGGCTTAGCCTGCATTCCTGGGGCTTATGGAGCTGCCCAGGTTCCTGGACCCTCCTTGGAACTCTTGGTGTGCACAAAGCGCCAGTGCACTGTGTGGAGGTGGCTGTGAGTTGCATCAAAATGCAAAAACAAGCAAAAAAAAAAAAAAACACTACCCCAAGCCCCACTGACCTGTGTGACCGTATGGTGAATTATGCAGAGGGTGCTCAGTGAATAATTCAGGTTCTCTGTACGGCCACAGTTACAGGCTGACGAAATTATTAGGATACAATCTGTGTGGGAGTGACTTTGGAGTTTCTGTTATTGAAGGGTTAGGTCAGGTTATTTTCAAGTTTGGAAACGAAAATCATCCCTTTAAACCCAGACACACAGTCCCTGGCTACACCCTGGCTTTAAAATGGTTCCACCCTAAACCAGCTTTAGCTCAAAGCTCAGTGTCTGTTTCCTTTCCCCACCCTACATTCCTTTTTCCCCAGGCTCCCAAGCCCTCCTCCTCCTCTTCCTCCTCCCCGTGGTAGCAGCCCTGATTCTGTTAATCTGCTTTAACTCCAGAGATCAGAGGCATTTCCCCTCTCTTGAGTACCCTTCTCGCTATTTTATTTGTTCCTCGTCCCAAGGTTACACTGGGCTCATCTTTAAAGATCTCAACCTTTCAAAAACAATTTCACCCCCCCCCCTTTTTGTTTTTTGTTTCTTTACTGAAATTGCAAGTGAGAAATCAAGAAGCTTTCAGTATGTTAACATAAATCCTACTCCTGCTTTGCCATCAGCACTGTTCAGGACTTTAACATCCCTATTTGTAGTGGTTTTGCGTTAAACCAGGGTAGGAGTTAATTCTTTAGATGCAGTGGTAGGGCTCAAACCCAGACTTTGCTGTACTGGTCTCAGATTGATTTATTTTTAATTTTTTTTTTTTTACCTTTCTTACAGGCACTTCTTTCAAAAGGGTAAATACTTGTTCTGAGGCTTTTTAGAGTTTATAACTCAGCATTCTGTCATATCCACGAGTGTTCTTCATATTGAATGTGGTACTTGAATGTTTTATTTCTGTCCCTTCATGTTTGTTTCTGTTCCTGTGCTGATGAGCGGCGAGGGGTTCTCTCTGTCCCAACAGAGCAGGGGGAATAGTGTCAGTCCTTTAACTGCCTGAGTTAAAAGACTTGGAAAAAGAGGTTAAGCTTGCAGTCAACCTTAGTATTTTTAAAGCGATAGTCTCAAGTTACTGTACAATTCTCCGCATATTTTAGGGAAACAAAAGTGGCTTAAAGTATTTCTGCACTGCCCAGTCATTCCTGCTCCTTCAAAGACACTTTATTATTCTGTTTTAGAAGAGTTTCAAAAAGAATGAACTCACCCAACTTAATAATTTCCCTCTCTTTTGGATTTGGGAGTTCTGTTTTATCTCGGTTTAGGAAGATCAGTAGTTGAGCAGGTTTTTTATCTGTAGCCTCACAAACAGCTGAGTTGAGGTCACTCACAGGCAGTGGGGGAACAATAAAAGGAGCAGGATTGGGGCAGGAGATCCTTTTGCTAACACAGAGCATGGAAAAGTATCTGCAGAAACTTTTTTCAATGGTAGAAAAACAAATATTATGGGAAAGAGTTGAAAATTGATTATTTTTTTCCAGATACCTGGAGGACTGGAGGGAATTTTCCTGTTATTTGTACACTGGTTACTGTTTGAGGAAGGCAGAGATGGAGATACACTTGTGCTTTTAGAATACACTGCAGAAGTAGCAACGTAGAACCAGGTGGTATTTGTGTAGAACAAACCTGATTTATTTTAGCAATGTTATTGTCGAGGTGTCGAGGAGAATGTTTTGTTGGCAAA
This sequence comes from Empidonax traillii, assembly GCF_003031625.1. NCBI lineage: Eukaryota > Metazoa > Chordata > Aves > Passeriformes > Tyrannidae > Empidonax > Empidonax traillii. The sequence continues at coordinate 253,478 of NW_020956009.1, read as the reverse complement.
ACAAAACACAGACAGTGAACATCCTATGGCTGTAGGCTTGAAAATTATATTGAAGCGTCTGTGCTCCTCCTGAGCCTTCCAGAAACAGGAACAGCATTGGAAATCGAGAGTTTCATACAGGATGGGGTTTTTTTCAGAACCCAAATCCTGACAGCCCCAGATCACCCTGCTTTGAGTCACGCTGTAGTAGGACTCAAACCTGGAAGAAGAGCCTGAAGGAGGTGACTGTGTTTTCGGTTCTATAAGGATTCACTTAAGATATCTTGCAGTCATTAATATGAAGGCAGCTTTTAACAATCATATATGTTGTGGTTAAATATCTATATTTGCTAATTTCCTGCTCTAGGAAATTGGAACTTACTTTGAATGCTGTGCACATTTACTGCATCCACATGTCTACTGTTTTGTTTGCAAAACAGTGCAAATCAAACCCAGTATAACTCATGGCATCGCTTCCCCATGTAAATATTGCAGTGGGTGAGAACACTGGGGTTTGTTTAACAAATAGTAAGTTGTGAAACACTTTTGAGGGATTTCTGTTAGGAAGGAGGAGGTATCTGAAACACGAGCTCCAAGGGTATTTTTAGCAGCTGGTAAAAGATCGTCATTTTCCTGCCAGCCTGTGTGCTCCTTTTTTTTTTTTTATTCACCAGAAAAAAATCACTATGAAATGAAAGCTCTTCTTTTTCCCCTGAGAGTTTAAAAATTAATTGTTTTTTATACAGAAGGAGATCAAGCCAAATCTTCCTAAACTTACACAAGACACATCATCCCTGGCGTTGTAGATGAAATCTGCTGTGGGGCAGATGCTTGACACAAATAGGTGGCAGAACCTCAGAAAATTAAGTCTTTGATTTCACCTAAGTTTTTTCCAGAAGAGTTTGGCTCGGGTCACAATTTGACTGCATCCTTGAAACAAAAGCTGAGTTTTAAGTGGCTCCCACTTTTCTTTGATGCTTAATTGCACCCCCACGCCCTCCTGGCAGTTGTTCCGGTGAAAATGTCTCTGCACCCATGTGGAGAACCAGATTGGGGAACTGATCTGGGTTTAAAAATAGCTTTTTTTAATAAATCGGTTTATTTTTAACGTATTAGTTCCTGTCTCAAGTTTACTTCACAACTACACTTGTGGTCATGGTGCCACTGAGGGAGTAGCAGGGGAGGACGCAGGAATTTGGGGGGTGGGAGAAGTTGCTGATGTTGGAACCTCTTCCCTTTGCCCTTTCCACTTGACACGTTGTAACCAGAAGAAAATTACATTTGCCATCACACTAAAAATTACCCAGCTGTGTGCAGGAGATCCTAAACATCAGCCCCAGAAACATCTGCCTGCATCCATCACAGGCCGCTTCCAGGCCCGATGCTGGTGGTGGGATGTCATGAACCCCCAGCAGGTTGTTGGGTGGCACCAGACTGGGAGGGATGATTTGCTGGGAGCCAGCAGTGCCAGGCACAGCGTGAATTCCACCAAGTCCTTCGTGTGGGGCAGAATAACCCCGTGCAGCACTTGGGGTTGGGAGCCAAGGGGAGAGAAAGCAGCTTTGCAGAAAATCTTCTGGTGAGTAAGGAGCTGAAGAGGGGCCTGTGTGCCCTTCCAGCAGTGGAATTTGGCTGCCTGCCTTAGGAAGAGCATCTGGAGTGCAGGATCCAGGTTGGGGATCTCCAGGCCAAGAAAGACTTTTGACAAGCTTGAGCAATCCCAACCATCAAGATGAAGTGCATGAGGAGGGGCTGAAATGGCTTTGGTTTAACCCTGGAAAACAGGAGGGGGGTAGATGGAGTGCCCAGAGCCAGACCCTTCTGAGAATCTGGATGGAGAACGAATGAGAAGGAATGGACACGAGTTACAGGAAGGGAGATTCTCCTGGGGTGGAAGGAGGAAATTCCTGCCAGTGGTCAGATGGTGGAGTTGTGGAGAAGCTGTGCTCTCTCTCCCCTGCAGATGTTCTTAACTGGGCTGTACAAGCTGCTGAGCAACAGGATCTATCTCCAAAAGTAGCCCTGAAGTCACTTTCAGCCTGATTATTCTGCAATTCTTTGATGACTCCAGGTAACAGAGCAGTGATGCTGTCCCAGGTCAGGGTGGCTTCTCTCTCTGATGGTGACACCGCTCCAGATGTAATTCCAGTTGCTGGTGCTTCCAGGCTGTACTTTCCCTGCTGCTTGTGGCTGACAGCAAGACTCCTGTACCCCAAAGTGTCTCCCCTTCAGTTCACCTTTCCACCCTAATTTATGTAAAGAGAGAACATTCCCACCACCTGGAGGGTCTGCTGTGGGGTTTTATGTGGAAGATTGACCTGGCAAAACATTTCCTTTAGTTCTTAGGGGGAAAAGGCTTGTTTCTGCTTTGAATTTTCCAGCAGCAGATGTAACCTTGTGTGGCTTTCCTTCACACCTGTCTCTCTTCTCGTGGGTTTAGTCCTCCAGCTGCAGATTTTTAGATGTTCAGCTGTCTGCATGAGAGATGAAAGGAGGAAAAAATGATTAAAAAAAAAGAATTATGAAAGAGAATAATAGCATTGGGAGTCTGGGAAACCCCACTGAGGGTTTACTGAGAAGGTTAAAACACAGTACAAACAAGAAATAAGTGGTGTGAGAGAAGCAGACACTGAGGAGGTAGTTTGGTAACAGATGAGTTTAAGCTGTAATGAGGAAAAATGACAGAAGCAGGGAGAAGAAATACAGGAAAAAAAATTGTTTTCTGTATTAAAGTAATTAATTAGGGTAGTCAAATGGAGTCTTTAAAATAGAGAAAGTTTTCCTTGCTGTTTCTGGGGTGGCATGTGTGCTTTGCTCAGTCATTGGACTGGGTTTAATACCTTTTTACTGTCAGTTTCCTCCTAGATCTTGGAAAATAAATTATCACATTAGCATATAATTTGGGTACTTCTAGTAAGTTCCATCACTTTTATTTGTGCCACAGCCCTTTCCGAGGGGCTGCCAAGTGTCTGTAGCGCTTGACTGTTTTGACTAGTGCAGCTTGGTTTTCCCATAGCTGGGTTTGTGTGACAGGAGCTCTGTTAGCAGGACTTTTCGGGGATTTTGCAGTAGCCACCTTGGGTGTGTTGGGAATATTGCACTGCTCCCGCTGTCCTGGCATGAGGTTTATTGTGGATCTGTTAAAGCCTGCCTGGTCAGCGTGGTTGGGAGGTGTGTTTTGAGATCAGCTGGCATGTGTGACCTCTGTGAGACCCCCCCCGTTACGTGAGGCTTTCATGTGTAAGAACTTCACCAGTGAAACGTTGCTTACAGAGTTTCAGGGCTGTGTGGGAACACTGTTGCCAGAATTGGCAGAAAATAGACCCTGTGTTTTATACAAAAGCAAACCCCAATAATAAAATATTCTTTCAAGTCACCAACTAAGAAAGCTTTTCTAAAGCCTTCTGTGTTGGGAAAGCAGGCTGGTGTAATAGAATAACTGCAAAATAATGATTGGCTAAAGAGACTAATGAGCTCAGTTTTCCGAGCGGGATTAATCCCGTGTTTAGCTCGGGATTTCCTGCGTGTGGAGCCCGGATTCTCCGCAGTCACAGGGGCTGTCCCAGCGGCGTGAAAAATGAGATGTGGAGGGCTCGGACGGGGCTCTCGGGCGGCCACGGGACCCGTGGCAGTGAATAATTGCGGAATAGAAGCTCATTGACTAAAGCCTGGTTTACGTGGGGCTGAAGCTGGAGTAAACAGTTTAGATTACTGGGAAGTGACGGGTGCTTTCGATTCATATAATTCTTTGGCTAAATCCTGTTAAAAGGAGCTGCATTCTAGAGAAAAGAGAAGTGGTTTGGGAGGCGCCGTGGAGAGGAACTTGGTGCATTTTTTTTTGGGGGGGGGGGGGGGGTTGGTGTGCCGGGAGTATTTTAGTACTTGTGTGACTAAGTGGATATTTATTTTGCCTTAATGTGTATTTGATTATATTACATCAGCTATAAATACTGGAAGCTCTAAAGCATCTATTTCTCTGTCTGTCTCTAATCTTGGCTTTTGAGGAACATTTAATGTCTTGTTGTGGTTGCAATTAATCTGCGTGTGTTTTAGCAATTAGTGTTTATGTGCAGCAGCGGATTCTGGCAACTGTCAGTCAGCAGCTGTAACAGGCTCTGAAGAAAGGATGGCAGAAAACACAAGGTGATTTCCTGCCTGCCTGGTTATTTGGGAACACAGTTTTGTGGACAAACACTCTTTCTGGCCCGAGTTACGTGCTGTGATTCCCCGTGTAGGCAGTGAGGGGCAGAGGAATTGTGGTATTGTCATGGCTTTGATGTGATAGAGCTCTTTGCTGCTCTCCCAATTTAATGGGCTAACGTTTAATTTACTTTCTTCACCACCTTTTCCAGCAGCTGCTGGTTCTTAGTTTCTTGTAATTTGCCTTTATGTGGAGATGTTAGTTTGTTTTAAAAAAACCTTCATTATCATCTAGAATAACGTCTGTCCCCTGTGAGCCATTAACAGAGGGGTGACAAAATACGTAAAAATTCGAGGCATCGGAATTCTTCTTGGCTAAGATTTAATAAAACTGATAATACGACACTGTACAAGCAAAGTACAGATGGAGGAGGGAAAATGGTTTGTTTTGAACAGAGAGCATCTCTGGCAGTTCACATTTATGAACTGCCTACTGTGTTGGTAGCCCCTGGTCTTGAGTACTCCCTACATCTCCGAGGTGTGGGAGCACCCTGCCTGTGATTGCTTTTTCCTTAGTGTTTGCTTTGAGGCTGTTTTGTTTTTTTAAAGGAAGTGGAAAAACTTAAGACTAAGAGGTACTGGCAGAACAGTGCAGCTTAGTAAAGCCGATCTGGACGTGTTATGGAATCTGACCTGGAATATGCCCTGGGCTGGGACTGGGAAGTCCTCCGGCTGCTCCTGGCTCTGCGGGCTGGACACCTCGAGCGAGTCACTGCGCCTTTCCCTGGCAGCCACCACCTGTAAAATGGAGATAAAAATAATGATCTTCCTTCAGCTGTTTTCCAGGCTGCAGGAGGTGGGCACGGTACCAGTGTCCTCATTAGCATTTTTTAATAAGGCTCTGCAGATTAATGCCTTGCCCTGGATTGAAGTGGCGGGAGCCGAGGGCCGGTGTCTCACTCTGCCTCCTCCCCTCTCCTGGGCTCTGCTGCCCTGAAACCTGGGCAGGAGGAAGTTTATTGCAGTGGGGTGTGTGGACAACACCTGAATTCCTTGCCCTGAGGAGCACAGGGTGGGTGTGTGAGAGCAGCAGGTATTGATGTTGTACCTGTCGTCCCACTGCTTTGAGCCGTAACAATTCCCTCTTGCTTTAAGTAGATTTAAATCTATTTTAAACAAGGAGGCAGTAAAATGTTCAGGATCTGCAAAACAGCTTCCCTTTCCATCCCATTGCTCATTATCTGTGCCTTCTATTTGGATTTTTTCCCTCTACATCTTGATGAGAGAAATGCTACAAAGGCATGAGTTTGGGAGGCTTTGGCCCCGTTTGCCAGGTGCTCAGCTGGGTTTTGAGTGTGTCAGCTGTGTTTGCTGCTGCAGATTGTGGAGTAGGTAATTGCAATTTGTTTTATGCACTTTATAAGTGGGCTAACAGCTCTTTTTGCACATTATTTTTGTTGCTTCGTGTGAAGAATAGAGGGGAGTTTAAGAGTCACTTCACATAAAAATACATAAATTATTTAAGACTATTAGAGAGTCAAAGTTCATCAACCAAAAGAGAATCTTCAGTTAGACCTCCCCAAAAATACAGAAATAAACTGCGCTTTCGCAGGGAGGAATTTACCTTATCATACCTTTTTTTGATGTTGTGTGGGTTCAGTAATTGGTATTTTTATTAATAATTCATTACATTTTCATACAGTTTCTTTGTAACTACCTGTTGTCGTAAAGTGGCTGATGTGTATCTTTGGGGTTTTTTTAACTGTATCACTTCTGTATGAAACCCACCCTCTGATAGGTGCTGGGAACCACTGATTGCTGTGTATTTTCTAGACAGGTGACCCCAAGGGATTTATACTGCTTAGGAGCCCACTATTAGATGCTGTTTATTACAGGATTTTTCCAAATCTTCATCACGGGGAAGAAACAAAAGAATGAAAATTTGGACGACTGGAGTCAAATTATGAGGAAAGCAGAGTTTCAACCTTTGAATGTAATTTCACTGCTAGCAGACCACCTTGAAATCTTATTTTATCCAAGTATTGTTGGTGAAGGAGGCACTACCCATCTCCCTCCCTCTGCCCTGCCTTCAGAGTGTGTGTTGCCGTGGTTAAGCCCAGTTGGTGGGGCAGGAGCAGGCTGGAAAAACAGAACTCCCAGGTTTGGAGGGAAGCACTTCCCACTGAGCCTTTGAATGGCCAAGTCTTGGGGGGATTTGGGGGAAAAGAGGGATGAGAAACAGCGCTTTCATGTGAGAAACAAAGCCAAACTACGTGTTGCTCCATTCCTGTCGCTCCTGTTGTTTGGATCTGTGGCGGGGCAGGTGGTCCCGCTGCCGGGTGTTTTCCCGTGTCTCTGACGGTCCCTTCCCTCCTGCAGGTGCTGATGTGACAGGGACAGAGCCCAGCAGCTCTGACAGCAGGGGGGAGCGGCCGGACCCCTACGCCAACGTGGAGGAGGCTCTCCTGGGCGGGGAATCCAGCTACATCCACCAGCCCCTGACCCCGGAGAAGGAGGACGCGCTCCAGGCCGCCACGGTCGCCAACCTGCGCGCGGCTCTCATGAGTAAGAACAGTTTGCTGTCCCTGAAAGCCGACATGCTGGGCGAGGACAGCTCCCTGCTCTTCGAGTACCTACCCAAAGGCACCCACTCGCTCTCTCGTAAGTTGGTGTTCTTATATATATGTTTATTTTTTTTTCTTTGTATAAGGGAAATCTTTAATGAGGAGAAAACACAGGTCACCGCCTCGTTTCTTACCGCTGACGTGTTTGTATCCGATTTTTTTCTTTTCTGTAAAATTTGGAAACCTGTGTCTGATACTGATCCATGGAAGAGAATATTCTCTCTGTAGCGGTCACCCTCAAATTTCTGTTTCACTGCTTTGCAAAACTTTGCAAACAAAATACAGAATATTTGTGGTGAAGGAGTAACTCCATGTTTCGAATCCAAACATGATCGATGTTGAACAGCTTTACTGTTGCTCCTGTGTCTGTGGGAACAGTTGGGGTGTTGCAGATTGCATGTTCCTTATTTGGACCTGTAAGTAATGAGCAGCAATTGATTGTTTTGTTGTAAGTGCACGTGGAAACGAATGTTTTTCTACTGGTCATCTGTTGGGGACAGCTAATGTGAACCATTAGGTGCGGAGAGTTGATTTTTCAGCATATTTTTGTGTTTCCTTTGTTGAAGTTTGATTCTCTAGTGCATAAAGAGGCAGAAATGATAAGTGCTGTATTTTAATAATGCTCTCAGAAGGTGGGGATGTCACTTGTGACACAGAATAGGGCAAGCAGCAGCTTTCTGAGGACTACATGGAAATTTCCAGGAGAAAATGTTTATTTTCATTTATGCTGAGAAAACTGACCAGTTAAATAGAGCGACAAGTTCACTTAATATATCTATATTCTGTTTTCCTTCTGTTCCCTTAATGGCAAAAGATAAATAATGGTCACAGAGTCAGAGAATGAATCAAAGAATCATAGAGTAGTTTGGGATGGAAGGCACCTTGAAGACCATCTTATTCCACCCCCCCTGCCATGGGCAGGCACACCTTCCACTTGACCAGGTTGCTCCAAACCCTGTCCAAGCTGGTCACTGGAGTTGTAGGACAAAGGGAAATAACTGCACAAGGTAGTGGCAGACTTAGTGTCTCTTTTCACTTCTTGTGTCTAAACAGTGGGATTATTTAAAAAAAAAAAAAATCAATCTCTCCAAAGACCCTCAGGTTTCTGTACCTTATTTTGCAGCTCAAGTGTTTGTGGGGAACGGCCGATGCCGCCTTCTGGTTTGTGTCGCGGTAACTCACCGAATGATCTCCGGTTAAATCAGACTTAGATGGTTCAGGCTGCGCTCCGGGGCTTGGAAATCCCTCCATGGCCATGGAATAGCACAGATTCTGCCTCAGTTGAGTGGCTGGGTTTGCGTGCAGGGAGCAGAGTGCCCTCAGCTGGCACCGGGACAGGGCGAGCCTGGATCGATGGCGACCGCGGGTGATTGATGCGCCGCGGGTTCCGATCCGTGACTCGTGACAGGCGGAATCAGCGCTTTCATCTTCTGTCATGATAAACTGGAGTAATGATGGGGCTGCCCTCTATCCATCATCCTTCTCCTGGTTGGAGGATTTTTTAGGTTTTGCTTAAAAATTGAAGCACCACTTGGCGTAAAGACAAATGAGTATAAGGCAGTCGTAAATCCGGGCTGGGAATTAGAGATTGCCCAGCCAGCTGAGAAGGGAAATTTGGGGACAGTCATGGTGTAGGCAGAAAACTTTCTAAAATAAACTAAAATAAAGCTGGATGCATTAGGAAAGGGGATGGTTGGTACCTCACTGAGGGGTACCAGGCTCAGGAGGTCCTTCCAGCATGTATGTGAGGTCCTTGCTTTCCATCTTCTCACTGTCACTTGAATTTCACTCAGCTGAGCTTCAGTTATCTCATCTTCATGGAAGCGAAGTGAAATGCCCACGTCAGAAAGAGGACTGCCCGCTTGATCTGTAGCTCTCACCCCAGTCGGGGATGTCGCTGTGGCCTGGTAAGGGGCTTTTTACGGAAGCAGGGAGTTAAGGGACATATTTTTCTTTCATCTTATTCAGATTCACAGGTACCAATTTATTTTAATCACTTGAAAAAGATCTTCTGATACACGATTCACTTTTAAGTGGCCATCACTGAATACAATAGGGCATCAAGTTTAACGAGAATTTTCGGTGTATAAAATGACAGTGAAGTGAGTGGTGAGAAGATTGTGGAGATCTAAAAGCACAGTCTAGGCTGGTGCTGGCTTTGTAGGTGTTTTTGACATTTTTTCTTCAAAAACAATTTGAGGATGTTGAGTCATTTTAAGTCCTGAGTTATATTAAAAAAAAAAAAAAAAAAAAGAGGGAGGGAGGGAGGAGTAAGCCAGAGCACAGTGAAAAAGATTGTATTTAACAAAACAACCAAACCCAGCAGTTTTCACCTGTCTGATATGAAAAAGAAATGCACTAATTTGGGGGATTATAAGTGATCAGTCTCTCTTGACTTTAAAAACTGTGAAGTGTTTTTTTAATCTTGGCTGCTGTCACTGGATTGTCTTTTTGTTCTCTTACGAAGCACTGCAGGACATAAGTGGCTCAAGGAACAGTGTCCAGGTTTATTTTGGTTTTCTGGAGGAAAAAAGACTTAATGGAGGTGGACAGATGCAAAGAGAATATTAAACATGTTTAAAACTTGGACAAGCCATTTCCAAAGGGCATAGATATTACTCTCCAAGTAATGCATACATTAAAAGTTGTTATTATTTGTTCTTCTGCATTCTTCATCCTGTTGTAGAAGTTAGGGGATACCCCAAGGTTTTCATTTTCCCCCTGTTCTTTTTTCCTGATTCACTCTGTGTGTAAAGATCATACCAGATATGAAGCTCTTTGACATTCTGCTGGTGCAAAACGAAGCCCAGAACACGTTGGGGGGTTGGTGATGGTTCTATTGTACCACTGTAAGCAGTTAACCAGTTCAAACCAATTTAAAATCGGTAGGAAAAAATTTTAAATTTGGGTGGCACAGGTTCCAGATAACCTGCAGCTGAAGGGCTCTGCGAGTTTGACGTTCGCGACGTGCGATCGAGACTGACGTTGTTCGTGTGCTTGTCAGGAACCTGGAAGGTGCAGCCTTTGCAGGGAAAAAGGGACGTGTGAGTTGCTCTTGGGTAACACCGACATCATCTGGGGAACTGTTGGCTGTTGAACCCGCGTGGCTCCCTGCTGGGGGTGCCTTTCGGATGAGGCATCGTGAGAAATTCAGCTTTCCTGGTCTTTGACTTGTTTCCTTGGTCTGCCTGTTAAAAGCAGGTGGTTGTTCCGTGATTTCTGACTTCAGCAGAGCTCCTCGGTTTGATAACGTGTGTCTTGTTCCATTTGTGAGCCTGAACTTTGGTAACATTGTTCCCCACGGTTACATCACGTGGCCAGAAGTCTCAAAGGCTTTAGTTCCAGTCTTTTGAGCTGGTTTTGCCAAGTATAATCAGGAGAACGGGAATTTTAATATTCATTAGAAAATGAGGTGGTTAGTTCACATCCTTGTTTTCTTATTAAGGGAAAAAAAAAAAAAAAAGAGAATTTTAGGGCCATGGGATGACTGGCTCCCTTAAAGGGCAACTTCCACGTTTCAGAATAGTACATTGCATGCTTTTTTATATGTCTAAGTTTGGCTTTTCCTGTTTACCCTGTTGCAACTGAAACTGTTTATAGAAGCAATTCCTATGAAGCTTCCAGTCCAAGTGATTACATGGTACACAGAGCCCTTTTCTTTTGGGCAAACCAACTAATAGGTTATTTTTAGTTAGTGGTTCATTGGAGCCAATAATTTATTCTTGCACTGGATGTTAGGGAACACATTTTACACAGTGGTTGACTTTTCCCAAGAGGAAGTTAAAGGTATTCAGTTTGGCATGGAATTTTTGTACATGGTAAACGAAGATTTAGGGGAGAATGGATGCAATTTTAAATGAGATATAATAACTTTGCCTTTTACTTTTCCACAGTAATTTGCTGACCAGCTGTCAGAGAATGCTGTATTCGTATAAAAACTGCTAAACCCCTGCTTCATCCTCTGTATGAAGGAAAATGCTTTTGATTTCTGATTTAGGAAGTAAAACCATTTTCGATTAAAATTTGTTTCTGCACAAATTTAGGAGGGAAAAAGTTTTCTCACAGCACCAGTCAGAACGGGACAAAACATAAATCCAGGTTCTGGTGTACAAAGTGTGGGTCATTGATGTCGGTTTCTTCTCTTTGTGTTACTTGCAGTTGTTGAAACCAAATAAATATTAAATATTGCTTGAAAACTCATCTTTGTACTTTGTTGTGTTGTACATCTTGGTGGCTCAGTTGGATCATAGTTTATTGTTTCACTGTGCTCTACTTCACTGCTCGTTCATGAGCCTTAACTTTTGCTTTAAGAAGTGCAGAGTTTCTTGGGAGCCTTTGGAACTCTGGAGAGGTGCTAAAAAAGAATTATTCAAGCCAGACCCCACTGGCTTATCTTTACTGCATGCTGAAGTACCATTAGTTATAGGAATTGCAACCCAGAGATGCCTCTGGGGCAGTTTGAATCAGTTTGGGGTGTTCAAGGGGGGGAAAAAAAAGGAATGTGTGGCTGCCTAGGCAGGAATTCTGCTATGGACTTGGAGAGCTGGATTCCTGCTAATGGTTTCTAACAGGAAATACTGATGAAATCCTGGTTTTTCTGATTTTTTTTTTTCTATCTTCAATATATGGGATTTTAGCATTTTGTTGTCCTACCCTTAAATTACAACAGCAACAGATGAGCACCACTGGAGTGAAACCTTTGGAGCCTTGTTATCCCAGCTGAACAGAGTCGAATAAGTTGTAAAAGACTTCAATCTGGGATCAAAGCGGAGGAAGGTAAATCAAACATCCAGCTTGTGGCACAAGAGCAGAATTTCCTTTGATAGCTGATTAAAAAAAAAAAAAAAAAAAAAAAAAAAAGTAAGGTTTGGGATTGTTCACGTTTCTTGGTGTGGTTTGACTCGAGTGCTTTGTTGTCACCCAGATCACAGCGCTTTGTATTCGGACACAGTGTAAACTGCGACTTGTTATTTGTAGCCTCGTTGGAGGGTGTGTTTTTTTGTATCCCTGAAGGTGCCAATCAGACTCTTCTTGTGCCGGAAATGGAAAAGCCTTTAGGGCATAGAATGCTTCAAGTACAAAGTTGTTTATTTTATGCCGTATTTGCTTCTGGTTTTGCCTCCTTGCTTTTCAAAAAGAACGACCCGCTCAGTATGTCATTCCAATATTCATTCAAGGCGTGTGCTAAAGCTTCTTTAATAATTTATGATGTACACTGATTTGGATGGCACGGTCTTTATTTGTATTTAGCTTTGTCATTGATTTTTTCGGGACAGTTTCTGGAATATTGTTTTCTATTTGGTTGTTGCTACAGCGTAGGCAAGAGGGTACAACTCTGCTTGGGCCGGACACAGCATGTTTTCCTTCTGATCTAAAGGAGATTTTTTAGACTGTAATGACTGTTAGGTGTAATTGAAGAGTTTTGTACAAATATTTGAACTTCCTTGCTTGTTAACTGTAGAATGACAGGAATCCTTTCTCCCATCTTTTGTAAAGCACTTTGAGATCAAGGACTGACAGCCCGATATTAAATAAACCGCCACGGACAGATCTTGAAATCTGAACCTTTCGAGTTAGTGGAACGAAGTCTGTGTGCGTGTTCCTTAAAGATGGAAATTTATGTGTTTGGGATGGTGCTTCTCCAAGAGAAATGGGATTGCTCTGGATATTTGTGCTGCACTGTGCTTCTCTCTCTCCTGACGGACTCCGTAGTGACCGTGCCGTGCCGTGTAACTCCAGCACATGCATTTGGGTGGGGAGGCTGGTTTTAAAAAAAAAAAAACCAAAAAACAACCCAAGGAACCAACCAGAAAGACCAAAAAGCCTGGCATCCCTGTCCTGCTGCGTTCCCTCCCGCTGACAGAAGATGAGCTGCGAGTGCTGGGGCGCTGCCTTTGCGAGGCCGTTTTTAAAGCCACCAGCTGGTGCTCGTTCACGTGGGTGAGACTCGTTTCCTGTGTTCCCCAGGGCCTGGCACCAACTCGAATCCTTCAAGGGGCGAATGTGATGGCAAAGTGGAAGCACCATCTCCCCCGCTGCCTTCAGCACACCTTGCCACTCAGAGCCCCCCCGGGATCTGCTCTTCTGGTGAAATGTCACCAGAAACTGTGATAAAAGGAGAGGTGCCTTCCTCAGCCCAGGTAAGATCGGGGGGGAGAAGTGCAAAGGAATTGAAATGCAAAGGTGTCTGTTTGATCAAATCCTTCTCAGTTAGGAGTTTGAAAGGCCTAATACCTTCTACTTTAGTCTGTTAGTTTTTGTAAAAGGAACACAGGTTATTTTAAAACTAGAAGTCTCTTGAGGTCAGGGCTGGTGCTGTCCCAGTTTTAGCCTTTTTGCCTTACCTGAACAGAACTTCCATTCAAAAACCTCTGGTTTTGGGTTTTTTTTAATATACCTGCCCTTTTTGTTGTAAATCCCTTCATTTGCACAACATTGCACACAAGCTTGTGAAGATAGCTGAGACTTCAGCTACCTATTGCTCACTTCTGGCATTCTGCATTGGGGTTTCTTGTAGCTGCCTAAATTCAGACAGAAGTAGGCTGTTGGCCCTGTTACAGAATCAGGAGTTTGACCTAAAATCCATCATTTTCTGTGGCATTTCTTAATGTTTTTAAGTGAGGCTTTAATTCCGTTAAACAAATGGATGGGAACACAGATTTTCCTCTGCAGTCCCTGTAGGGTGAAGTGAGCTGGTCTGCCTGGGCTGCACAGACCTGCCGAGGCTGCAGCGTGGCTCTGCCTCATACAGGGTTGCCATCTGCCACACACTGGCATGTCGCAAAGGGTTTATGAAGAAAAAAAAAAGAATAAAATCAGCTTTTATTTAGAATATGGCCCAGCAGTGCCAGAGAGCATTGCATAAAGGGAGTTTGTCTTCTACGGGCTTCTCTGTGTGGAAAGGAAAAGTAGCTGTGGAGGGCTAAGGGAGAATTCTGCAGTTCTGTTTTACCTGCTGTAAATTTTCCGCCCGGAGTTTCCCTTTGGCCTGAGTGGGAGCTACGGATGCTTAGCGAGACTGGAAACTGGGTGGTTACCCAGGACCTAAACAGGAATGTTGCTTACTGTCTTCAAAGCACCAAATCCTGCAAAATACATCACAGTTCACTGCTTTGGCAGGAAAAGCTTTGTAAAGGCACGTAGGGCTGCCGGGCCAAGTGGTTGAGCCTCCCTTAGAGAAGGGGGGAAGGCAGTGCCAGCAGTGGGAGTGGGAGCTCTGCCTGCAAGGACAGAGCCTTGTAAATACCTGCCTTAACCTCCGTGTGCTTTTCCTTTGCAGGCCGCTTACGACAGAGTGCTGGCACTTTGGCAGTTTGATAACTCTGACTCGGGTAAGCAGAGAGGAAAATATTTCTTTCGGCTGTCATTGTTTTCCGCCTGAAGACACTGATCTCTGCACGTGTGTCCGTGGTTCCGTTTCAGACACGAGTTTCTCCAGGCCCGAAGACGCAGACATTGCCACCGATGGGACGTTCCTGGACTCAGCCCTGGCCAAGAGGCTGACCTGTGGCTTCTGCAGGAGGGTGTTCCAGTGTGCTGAGGAGCTGAAGGAGCACATCCACAAGCACACCTTCTCCACGCTTCTCCCGCTGGACGTGGTCGACTGCTCCCGGCCCGGCCTCGCCGACGGCGTTCCCGCCGGCCAGCTCGGCCGCTTCCAGTGCTCCAAGTGCCCCGCCAGCTTCACTCTGAAATCCAACATGGATCGCCACGAAAAGACCATCCACTTCCACTGTAAGAAGATGCAGTGTCCTAACTGTGCCAAGCTGTTCCGAGACAAGACAGACTTAAACCGGCACCTTCTGTCCGTGCACTCAAGCGAGCGCACCTTTGTCTGTCTCTGCTGTGGGAAGGGCTTCGGTACCCAGAAGAACCTCAGTAGCCACGTGAAAACGTGTTACCTGGGCTCTGCCCACCTGGCTGGGCTGGAGCTTTTGGACAGTGTAGGACCGAGCGAGGATCCTGAGGATGTGTAGCTGCTGTGTCGTGTCATTATGAGACGCTTCCCTAAACTAGGAAAAGCGAATCGTTCCGTGGTTTCTCGTGCTGCAAATAAACCTTCCACGGGTGTCATTTCAGAGAGTAACTCCCCAAAGCTGATCAGTTGATGCTGTGCTGGTTCCAGATCCTGTGTCACTGCAGCCTCGGTGCAGTTTTTGTGCAGAGACAACTTTTGTCAGTCCACACAGCGGGCACTTTGGCTGTTTTATTGGTGTGCTCATGCTGTGTTCTTACACTACCTTTGACTTTATCAGTAGATCTCAAAGTGCTTTATAAAAGAAACGGTGAAGTTTTCCTCCTATTCTCTGGGAAAATAACATATCTCAGGTGGTTGAAAGTACTAGTAATAGAGCTAATAAGAGAATTCAGTTCCAAGGTCTGCTCTAGTACTGTGCCTTTAGACAATTTGGGCATTTCAGGGATTTTCAGTGTGGACTTAGGAGCTGTGGAAGCACTGGGTTGCTCAGCTTTGTAAGCTGTTTGTAAAGTCTGGTTTTCTGTGTCTTTTAAAGGAGAAAAACATGCTGCTTGTTCGTATGTGCAACAGGGTTTGAAAGCTGTCTCAAGGCTTGTATGTTTTATTGGCATTATATTTGACTACTCTTAGGACTTCTTTTTAAGAATCATCCTGGAGTGTGGTTCTCAGGAATTCTGTACATTTTTGTGACTCATTTGTTTTATGTACTGTAATTAAATCAGCCAGGCTGAGTGTGTGGTGTTGAAGCAGAGGAAGGGGATCTTCACGCAGATCTAATTGTGACTGGGGGTGTGCACACGGAATCAGTAGTGGCTGTTCCTGGTGGGTAGAAATCTTACTGTAATTCCCGTTTTTATTCTCTGAAATTCACTTACTTTTTAAAAAGATTAAATATTTCTGTGTCTCTCGCTGTATATTTACATACTAAACCAGATTATGGTGACTGTGAAATGAAAGTAGCATAATTAAGTGCAGTGCTTCCCAGCTGCTCTGTGTGCAGCACAGCTTGGCAGTGTGTGGGGTTGCTTTCCTCAGTGGGTGAGAGGCAGCTGAGGAGAAAAAAGCTTCTACAAAGGTTCTTCAGAGTTCCTCAGGAAAGCTCTTTCTTGTCGTGCTGTTGCATCTCAGGGAGACAAAAACGAGACACGTTTAGTCGTGCACAAAGTGGAACTTGAGCAGCCTGGAGACTCCAGTGGGGAGCTTCTTCCAGAGCTGTTTGCTGTGGAAAGATGAGAGAGCCCATTGATTCCTGTTGCCCTTGGGCTTGTAAATGGGTATATTCTGGTGCAGCACTGCTCTGCCTGTTCCTGCTGCGAGTCGGAGCTTCAGGGAAACATCTCAGTGCCGTGCCAGGGCTGGGAAGCTGGAGTTTCCCTGCCTGGCTCAGTTCTTACTCTTCCTTTGGGCAGGCTGCAGTCTGGAATGAGAAGTTGTTCATATATAATCAGGGGTACTACATCGTACTTTAATCATTTAGGTTTAAATGTTACGGTTTCTGCGAAGTCATGTTTATTTTTTCCGCTCTTGTTCCCGTTGACGTCCTTGGCATCGGGGATCTCGGCTCTCTGTGAATGTGTGTAGTTTATAGTCTGTCAGCTTCCCTTGTGACAGATGTCAGGGTAATTGCCTCGTGATTTATTTTGCTCTTAAATAACCAGCAAGTGAGGAAGGGGAAAGCTGAGCCAGAAGACAGAGTTGTGACCAAACGAGTCTTATCTGGAAATCTGGGAGCAGCGGGGTAGGATTTGTCTGAAATTGGAAAGTAAGATGCCAGCAAAAGCAATTTCAGCAACATTTAAAAGGCTTCATTCATGTGATAGTTCGTGATGTTTCGTGTTTGTTCATTTTTCTCATGTTTGAGAGTTTAATTTAACATGAATCTTTTTTTATCTGTAGTCAGGTCAATTCGCTGTCTCTAAATAGAAGTTTAAGTAGTATTTTCCTTGGCCTGGACATCAGACTGCTTCCCAACATCAGCACTGGGAATTTCCAGTGCTTCCCTTCAGGATCAGGACTAGTTTTTTTAAGTTGTTAGAACCATAGGGTATAGCAGAGCAGAGCCTTGCTGGGCTTGTGTAGAACAGATGTTAGAAGCAGGATTTTTTTTGTTAGGAAATGGCATGGGAGGATGATGGGGAGTGTGAGTCTGACGATTAAATTACACCTCACTCTTTATAACCTGAATTATAACGGGCATTAAGCGGACAAGAATTTTGTCCTAAAGTTTGTGAATTCTTCATAATAACCCAATGTGTGCAGTATTTTAGTGATTATTAACTAGGTATCAGTTTACAGAGTTAATCCAGAACAGCTCTACCAGGCAGGGCATCACTAGTGCTTTTTCTTCTCTCTCAGGGATGTAGGAGCCTGTTTCCTTTAACAGCCTCAGTGAAATAAGTTACTTGAAATGACAATTCCAAAGGCTTTTTCCCGGGCATTGTTGTGTTGGTTTGAAAAACATGCACTTCCATAAATATTTTAGTGGCATTAAGAGCACAAATTTTTACTGTGGCACTGTTTGTGTTTCCTTCTCCGTTTCTTGGCGCTGTGTCCGGTAGCTCATCATCGACGGTGCTGCAGTTAATCATCTTGATGATCATGTTAAAGGTGATTTCTTAGGACCCTAATGCTGCTATATTTAATGCTGCTCTATCAAATACTGTCGTTTAGACAAAGATGATGCTCATACCAAAGCTGGTGTGTTGCTCATTAAATAGGTGTACTGTGGGTGCATATATTTAACAGGACTGTGAAAATGTTAACTCTGCAATACAGTTACTTTTCTGACAATGCTGCTGGTTTTCAGGTGATTCCTTTTGTAGATACAAGGACTAAATATATGGCTATTTGGTGAAAAAAAAAAACAGTTTTCAATAAAAGTATAGCTGCAAACAGTGTTCTGTGAGTATTTTTAAATATAAGTGTACTAGAAGCTGAAATGTTTTTCTTGAGTGATTTAAGCTAAATGCTGGCATGAGGGATCTTGGAATCGTTCAGTGTTAGGAATAGCCTTGAAAACCCATGGATGTGCTGGAAGCAGGTGGTTGTTGGTGTGTGGAGGAGGGTGCTGGGGGTGCAGGTCATGCACCTGACATTGGGTATTGCCTTTTCAGCTCTGCAGCAGCTCAGCCATGAAGTGAAAGGAGAGGTGTGGGCAAGGGGAGAGCAGGCACCTGGTCACTTGGGAAATGACAGGCTCAGGTACAGCCTGGTGATGCAGGAAATAAGGGATTTTGTGGTATTGTTTTCCTAAAGTGCCTTTGCTTCGTGATCCCAGGATCTGGTTGCTGTCAGGATCTCTGTGTCAGTGTTTTCCAGTGGTTCCACCCAGCCTGCTTACCTTGCCTGGACTCCATAGTAACAGGGTTATTAGAAGTCTGTGTGTGGCCTGTCACTAATAATCGTGTGGTTACAAGATCAAGCTGGAAACATATTTATCATAAGTAGCTTTATACCCTAAAATCATAAAATTGCCACCTGCTGGAGGAAAACGTGGGCTCCTTGCCTCTGAGTGTGTAGATGAGGGGGGTGTCAAAACCAAAGGAGAAGATAAAGCAAAAAATATCTTTCCTGTAATGTAAAAGAGAGTTTTGATATTCCGGGTGTTAAAAAAGATGTTAAAATGTTATAAATGAGAAGGTCAGTGTGGGGTAGGAGAAGGGCTGGTGTTTAGTTCACCCACCAGAGAATGCTTTGCTGGCAGGTGAATAAAATATTCCTTAGCCTTGGCTTTCCCTGGGGTCAGTGCTGCAGCCATGGCCCAGGTGAGTTGGCACTTCTCTTTTTTTTTTTTCTTTTTTTTTTTTTTTTTTTTTTTTTTTTTTTTTTTTTTTTTTTTTTTTTTTTTTTTTTTTTTTTTTTTTTTTTTTTTTTTTTTTTTTTTTTTTTTTCTTTTTTTTTCTTTTTTTTTTCTTTTATTTATTTTTTTTTTCTTTCTCTTGGGCTAGAAAATTCTCTTTGGAAAGGTGCTGAGAAAAAGCAGCTGTGGGTTGGACCACCACAAGTGCTGAGCAGCCCAAGGCACCGAGTTAGAAGCCGAAGAACAGAATATAAGAATATTAAATGCAGTGCAAACTGATAATCAGAGGAAGTTTTTTTTTTTTCCACAAAGTTGCCTGTGTGTAGGATATGTTTAATTCTGAGTAGTCAAAACAAATGCTGAGATAAACTTTGGATTATAGCATCCTTTAAGATCTTGAATAATGCTTGTAGCGTGTATTAGAACAATAGAAAACTTCATAAAATACTAAATAAAGGTGTCTTTTACTACTGTTTTTCCTTAAAAAGGCCATTTTTCAGTGTACAGTGTAACTCCTGGGCATCACCTGTGACATCCTGAGGACATGCACTGTACACACACCTAGTAGGGCATTTATAGGAGGTAATATTTCATTAGGCATCTAAAAATACTGCCAAATACTACCTCTTTTAGGAGCCAGGTAGTAGGTCTGGTATTCCCTGATTCCCTCAGCTCTCCTCCACAGACTGTTTAATTTATCAAGGGCCATTTACATACATGTAAGGACGTTGGGATCATTAACCAGAACTTGCTCTTTTTCCCCCCTCCTTGTTATGTTAATATATTGCTTTGAGAAGTAACAATAATTAAGAGAAAAGTGGGTGAAAATTAGCATAATAATGGGAAGCAATAGAATAATGAGAAGCTGGAGATTTAAAATCATCTCCATGTGGACAGTCACTTAAAAACTTGTACGGGGTGGGGTGTACTCAGGGAGCAGCAAATACTCTGTTTTCACCTGCTGTATTCTGTGTGACACTGTTGGCTGTGTTTTGGGGGAGGAACCAGGGTTGGATAACATAGAGAGTGGTGGTTTTAATTGTCCTGTTTCTCCTGGATCACGCTCAGTCTCTGCTCCTTCACCGAAATGCTCCTGGGGTGTGTGATGATGTTCTTGCACCGCCCCGTAAACAGCACTAAAGCACGAAGTGCTGTTGGGGTGTTACCTCTGCAGGCTCCTGTTCCTGGCTCCCTGCTTCCTCCACGAGTGATAGGGTTAAAATTTTATATCTTGATATTTAGGATCATTCTTCATAATAAATCAGAACTGTAGCAGGTTGCCAGCCCTCTTTATTCGCCCTTCAGCAAGTGTTGGGCAATGTCCATAACAGGCTGTTGCTAAATGTTTATGTGTTGCCTCGTTCAAAAGCTGCTCTGATAAAGCTACTTCACTTCTTAGCTTTAATAATATAAGGGCAATAATGTAATGATTTAAATATAGAGATGGTTAAGGGGTGAGAGTGTGATTTCACAGTGAACTAATTTAACAGCGAGATAGTCAACCAGAAGACTGCTTCGAGACCTCCTGAGATGAATCTCTGTGTTCTGCTTCCTCTCTTACAGTCAACGAGTTCACAGTCATCAGGAAGAAATTCAAGTGCCCCTACTGCAGCTTTTCAGCCATGCATCAGTGCATCCTGAAGAGACACATGCGATCCCACACGGGAGAAAGGCCCTACCCCTGCGAGATCTGTGGGAAGAAGTTCACCCGCCGGGAGCACATGAAGCGACACACCTTGGTAAGGGCAGGGCAGTGCTGGGGGAATCAGCCCTTTCGTTGGGGTTCAAAAGAAGAGGGGCTTCGCCTGATTTAAGTCTGGATTTTGTTTTCCCCCTCCCTGGGGCTCGACTGAAGGCTTCTCCTGCATCGTTTTTCCCTGCCTTTCAAAGGCCTTGTGGTTGGCTGCCTGTTCATCCAGAGCTGACCTCCTCCTGCTCTCCGAGCTCAGCTGGGGGGTTTCCAAGGTTTAGATTGGATATTAGCAGAAAATTCTTCGTGGAGAGGGCTGACTGGCAAGCCCTGGCACAGGCTGCCCAGGGCAGTGGTGGAGTCACCTTTCCTGGAGGGGTTTAACAGGTATATATAGATGTGGCACTTTGAGGGGCACAGTTTAGTGGTGGGCTTGGCAGTGCTGGGGGAACGATTGGATGTGATCCTGGAGGGCTTTCCCAACCTTAACAATTCCATAATTCTATGACTCAGTACAGAAAGCTTTAAAATACATTACTCAGCAAGAATTCGAGCCAAAGCTACTCTGGTCTGGCCACGCTTAGTTATCAAAAATACTGTTAAACCTTATTAAAAAAGGGCTGCTCAGCTCCAGCTCCAAGGCTGGTGCTGGTGTCTGGCTCTTCACGGCTTCCTCAGAAACAAAATTTTATGCCAAACATTGGTTATTTTTCTTTTATAGGGTAGAATTACTTCCCCATCCTAGAGAGGGTTCTCCAGGCTCGGTGTAGAGGTGCTGTTGTGGGAGAGCAGACAGTTTCCAGGCGATTATTTCGGCAGCAGGTGCTGGCAGTGGGCACAGCTCACCAACCCCAGCCCCGGAGCACCGGGACCATCGGGGGCCTGCCTGACAATTCGCCACAAACCCCCACCACCTCCCCGCACGTGTGTCCGTTCGGATGAGTGCCCAGCCATCTGCTCAGGGAACTGCCTGCTCCCCGAGATGCCCCTTCCCTGTTTCCTTGGGGCCTTGTGGCTCTGGTGTTCCAGAGGCAGATCCAGCAGCGAGCTCAGTCCTGCTGCAAGCCCACGGGTTTCAGGATGGGTTACTGGTTTTGCCTTGTGGTGCCAGCTGGTTGCCTCCAGCATTTTATTTCTGAGAGCTTTCCCTTTTGATAATTTTTTTCCCATAAACTTAGGGTGTTGTCAGCACATTCCCCCTCCCCCCCCTTCGTTGGAATATTGGTATTTAGTCAGTTAGAATATGATCTTGCTGATGGCATGGTCTGATACTGAGGGTCAGATGCTGTCTCTGTGTTTAATACTTACTAATTTGGCAGTGAGGGAAATAAGATTAGTTTCTGCTCAGCTGCATCTGGGAATATGGTTGTCTTTGAAGCAGCTGACTGAACTGTTAGAAAAGAGGGAGAGAGGTGATCAGATTTTTAACAGATATTCAGCCTACTCTAGTGGCAGGTGTCCCTGCCCGTGGCAGGGGGTTGGAAAAAGGTGAGCTTTAAGGTCCCTTCCAACCAAAACCAGCCTGTGATAATTACAAATTGCTTTAGTACCTGTTCTATAATTCCTTCTTTTTATGGTTCGTTCAGCCCTTATTCTGCACCCCTGACCACCTTCTGTTCTCCTATTCAGCTTTTGATGCCTGAAAATCATTCTTCTGCAAGTTAAAAGTGAGTGATACCTATAGATCCAGCTGGATGACTCTGACCAGCCCTGTCCAACTGCTTTTGAAGAAAATAATAAAATCCAAAATGCCTTTGCTTGTTGCAAGTAGAAGAATGTCGTGGGGACTGGCTCAGAGTAGGGGAACCTGCAGCCAGAGCACATCAGAGGCACTCCCAGGCTTTGAACACGGCTGGGACTGGTGTGACACAGAGCCTGAGCCACTGTCCTGTGGCAGAGAGGGCTGAGGGGCTACGATGGGTCAATTTGTCCTCTTCCCAAACAGCTTTAGCTCAGCTGAGTATTCCAGGGCACAGGGTTATGGAGAATCAGGTTAGAGCTGCTGATCCCATGCCGAGGCAGGAGCAGGGAACTGGCATCCAGGCAGCTGCTTTAAAATATAAGGAAGGGCTTTAACCAGCCAAACTTTTCCCACAGGCTGTTTCAGGAGCATGGGAAGAAATGAGTTAAAAAAGGATTAGGGACTGGTGATTCGTGCCCTAAGGCTGTGGTGGCTGATGGGCTGACCCCAAATCATTGGCCACTGGATCCTTATCTGCTTCTACACCTCTTCCCAAAGTGTCCCTGAGGATCAGTTCCAGCCACAGGGAACAGTGCCTGGGCTGTCCCTGTGTAGTGTTAATATATTAAAAAAAGAATATATATATATAAATATAAAAGAGAAATTTCTAATGTATATTAGGCAACCCTAAAATAGGCAGTTGGACAAGAAGATTTGCCTAGGTCCCTTCTGACTAAACTATTCTATATATTAAAAAAAAATTCATATATATTTAATGTGTGTGTGTGTGTATATATATATATATATACACAAAAAATGAAAGTACCTGATGAGGCTCCCTGTGATGAAATTAATGAGTTCTCCCTGCACTGGTTTCCTTTAGCAGAGGAGCAGGTGAGTGGTTTGACAAGCTCCTTGCCTTCCATGCAGGGCAAAAGTGGCCAAGGACAGATTTCACTTTTAATTGGGTGATTTCTTCTTCTCAGAGGGTGTAACTTTGCTCACTGAGTAGTGAAGTGTTTGACTCTTGAAGTGATTTCTGGTTTCCTGCAGAGCATTTTCCCACTTGCCACATGTTCTGTGATAGCAGAGTGCAACCTGAGTTATGGAACAGAAACATTTGTGACAAACCAAAGTAGTCAGAAATAAAGTCACAAGTGCAACCAGATGTGGGGGGTTTTTTTGGAGATGCAGGATGCATTCCCAGTCCTCCTGCTCTTTGGTTCTGGGCAGCAGTAGGATCAGGATGAACCCCACTAAATCACCATGACATTAGCACTGTTTTGGTCAGGGTAGTTCTGCTCTGTCTGCACAGAACTGGTGCTTGGGGTTTGTTTTTTTTTTTCTCTAATTGAGATTTTCCTGGTGTTGGTGCAATGCAGCTCTTGCACCCCAGAAGAACAGAAAGAAAAAGGGAGAAAAAAAAAAAAGCAGGTGCTAAAAGTTCCTCTCAGAACTACTTGATGGTGAGTGGGCAGTCCCAAAGAATTTTCCATTGTGTGTCACCATTGCAGGGTTGAGTTTGCAGTAAAGCCGACTGTGATCTCAGGCCCCAGCGGTGGATTTGCCTTCGCAGAGGACACGGGAGGGCGTCCTTCCCTGCAGCTCTCCCTCTGCCTCCGTTGGCATTAACCTTTCTGCTCGTTCTCCTTCTCCAGGTCCACAGCAAAGACAAAAAATACGTCTGCAAGGTGTGCAACCGGGTGTTCATGTCGGCGGCCAGCGTGGGCATCAAGCACGGCTCCCGCCGCCACGGCGTCTGCGCCGACTGCTCCGGCCGCGGCATCGCCGGCCACCTGGACCACAACGGTGGAGAAGGGTCCCCAGACGAGTGTTACCCCGGGGAAGGGCAGTACATGGAAGACCCGGATGACATCAAAGTGGAAGGTGACGAGGAGATGGGGGACGACGACGACATCAAGTGGAAGGACGACGTGGGGATGTCACAGGATGATGTGATTTTAGATGACGACAAAGATGTTGACTCCCCCCAGGAGCCGGACAACTCTGGGGAGAACGACAAGGATTTTACCTGGATTTCTTAGGGATTTTTTTTTTTTTTTTTTGGTTTGGTTTTTTTGTTTCGCTCTGTCGTTTGTAGGGGGAGGGAGGGCGGGGAGGAAGGAGTACGTTGGAAAAACTTAAGTAGCCTTGTTGTCGTCCATGTGTGCAAAATAACTCTCGTGTTTTCTAAACAAGTCCTTCTCTGTTCCACTCAGACACTGTCTTAGCAGTGTCGCTTCCAGCGGCACGACTGACTTCGCCTTCC